>NW_026047169.1:2850087-3152673 GCF_023864275.1 Schistocerca cancellata | reverse complement strand
CACCTTATGGCCGTTCTGCTGTGAGTCAAAGGTTTTCGAATCGGACGAAAAGCTGATAGTGAATTGTAACATTCAGGGCCACCTAATGACGATGGACCACGCAAATTGCGCCCCGATTCAATACATCGCCCTCCAGCCGAGTTGACTCCATGGGTCTATTGCTGCCTCGTGCACCTTATGGCCGTTCTGCTGTGAATCTAGATTAACGAATGGGACGAAAAACTGATAGTGAATTGTAACGTTCAGGGCCACCTAATGACGATGGATCACTCAAATTGCGTCCCGATTCAATACATCGTCCTCCAGCAGACTTGTCTCCATGGGTCGGTTGCTGCCTCGGGCACCTTATGGCCGTTCTGCTGTGAGTCAAAGATTTTCGAATCGGACGAAAAACTGATAGTGAATTGTAACTATCAGGGCCACCTAATGACGATGGATCACTCAAATTGCGTCCCGATTCAATACATCGTCCTCCAGCAGACTTGTCTCCATGGGTCGATTGCTGCCTCGGGCACCTTATGGTCGTTCTGCTGTGAGTCAAAGATTTTCGAATCGGACGAAAAACTGATATTGATTTGTAACATTCAGGGCCACCTAATGACGATGGACCACACAAATTGCGTCCCGATTCAGTACATCGTCCACTAGCCGACTTGACTCCATGGGACTATTGCTGCCTCGGGCATTTATGGCCGTTCTGCTGTGAGTCTAGATTATAGAATGGGATGAAAAACTGATAGTGAATTGTAACGTTCAGGGCCACCTAATGACGATGGATCACTGAAATTGCGTCCCGATTCAATACATCATCCTAAAGCAGACTTGTCTCCATGGGTCTATTGCTGCCTCGGGCACCTTATGTCAGGCCTGCTGTGACTCAAAGATTTTCGAATCGGACGAAAAACTGAAGGTGAATTGTAACGTTCAGGGCCTCCTAATGACGATGGAACACTCAAATTGCGTCCCGATTCAATACATCGTCCTCCAGCAGACTTGTCTCCATGGGTCTATTGCTGCCTCGGGCACCTTATGGCCGTTCTGCTGTGAATCTAGAATATCGAATGGGACGAAAAACTGGTAGTGAATTGCAACGTTCAGGGCCACCTAATGACGATGGATCACTCAAATTGCGTCCCGATTCAATACATCGTCCTCCAGCCGACTTGTCTCCATGGGTCTATTGCTGCCTCGGGCACCTTATGGCCGTTCTGCTGTGAGTCTAGATTTTCGAATGGGATGAAAAACTGATAGTGAATTGTAACGTTCAGGGCCACCTAATGACGATGGACCACACAAGTTGCGTCCCGATTCAATACTTCGTCCTCCTGCAGACTTGTCTCCATGGGTCTATTGCTGCCTCGGGCACCTTATGGCAGGCCTGCTGTGACTCAAAGATTTTCGAATCGGACGAAAAACTGATAGTGAATTGTAACATTCAGGGCCACCTAATGACGATGGACCACACAAGTTGCGTCCCGATTCAGTACATCGTCCACTAGCCGACTTGACTCCATGGGACTATTGCTGCCTCGGGCACCCTATGGCCGTTCTGCTGTGAGTCTAGATTATCGAATGGGATGAAAAACTGATAGTGAATTGTAACGTTCAGGGCCACCTAATGACGATGGATCACTCAAATTGAGTCCCGAATCAATACATCATCCTAAAGCAGACTTGTCTCCATGGGTCTATTGCTGCGTCGGGCACCTTATGTCAGGCCTGCTGTGACTCAAAGATTTTCGAATCGGACGAAAAACTGATAGTGAATTGTAACATTCAGGGCCACCTAATGACGATGGACCACACAAATTGCGTCCCGATTCAGTACATCGTCCTCCAGCCGACCTGACTCCATGGGTCTCTTGCTGCCTCGGGCACCTTATGGCCGTTCTGCTGTGAGTCTAGATTATCGAATGGGACGTAAAACTTATAGTGAATTGTAACGTTCAGGGCCACCTAATGACGATAGATCACTCAAATTGCGTCCCGATTCAATACATCGTCCTCCAGCAGACTTGTCTCCATGGGTCGATTGCTGCCTCGGGCACCTTATGGCCGTTCTGCTGTGAGTCAAAGATTTTCGAATCGGACGAAAAACTGATAGTGAATTGTAACTTTCAGGGCCACCTAATGACGATGGATCACTCAAATTGCGTCCCGATTCAATACATCGTCCTCCAGCAGACTTGTCTCCATGGGTCGATTGCTGCCTCGGGCACCTTATGGCCGTTCTGCTGTGAGTCAAAGATTTTCGAATCGGACGAAAAACTGATATTGATTTGTAACATTCAGGGCCACCTAATGACGATGGACCACACAAATTGCGTCCCGATTCAGTACATCGTCCACTAGCCGACTTGACTCCATGGGACTATTGCTGCCTCGGGCATTTATGGCCGTTCTGCTGTGAGTCTAGATTATAGAATGGGATGAAAAACTGATAGTGAATTGTAACGTTCAGGCCCACCTAATGACGATGGATCACTGAAATTGCGTCCCGATTCAATACATCGTCCTAGAGCAGACCTGTCTCCATGGGTCTATTGCTGCCTCGGGCACCTTATGTCAGGCCTGCTGTGACTCAAAGATTTTCGAATCGGACGAAAAACTGATAGTGAATTGCAACGTTCAGGGCCACCCAATGACAATGGATCACTCAAATTGCGTCCCGATTCAATACATCGTCCTCCAGCCGACTTGTCTCCATGGGTCTATTGCTGCCTCGGGCACCTTATGGCCGTTCTGCTGTGAGTCTAGATTTTCGAATGGGACGAAAAACTGATAGTGAATTGTAACTTTCAGGATCACTAAATTTGCGTCCCGATTCAATACATCGTCCTCCAGCAGACTTGTCTCCATGGGTCGATTGGTGCCTCGGGCACCTTATGGCCGTTCTGCTGTGAGTCAAAGATTTTCGAATCGGACGAAAATCCTGATAGTGATTTGTAACATTCAGGGCCACCTAATGACGTAGGACCACACAAATTGCGTCCCGATTCAGTACATCGTCCACTAGCCGACTTGACTCCATGGGACTATTGCTGCCTCGGGCACCTTATGGAAGTTCTGCTGTGAGTCTAGATTATCGAATGGGATGAAAAACTGATAGTGAATTGTAACGTTCAGGGCCACCTAATGACGATGGATCACTCAAATTGAGTCCCGAATCAATACATCATCCTAAAGCAGACTTGTCTCCATGGGTCTATTGCTGCCTCGGGCACCTTATGTCAGGCCTGCTGTGACTCAAAGATTTTCGAATCGGACGAAAAACTGATAGTGAATTGTAACATTCAGGGCCACCTAATGACGATGGACCACACAAAATGCGTCCCGATTCAGTACATCGTCCTCCAGCCGACCTGACTCCATGGGTCTCTTGCTGCCTCGGGCACCTTATGGCCGTTCTGCTGTGAGTCTAGATTATCGAATGGGACGTAAAACTTATAGTGAATTGTAACGTTCAGGGCCACCTAATGACGATAGATCACTCAAATTGCGTCCCGATTCAATACATCGTCCTCCAGCAGACTTGTCTCCATGGGTCGATTGCTGCCTCGGGCACCTTATGGCCGTTCTGCTGTGAGTCAAAGATTTTCGAATCGGACGAAAAACTGATAGTGAATTGTAACTTTCAGGGCCACCTAATGACGATGGATCACTCAAATTGCGTCCCGATTCAATACATCGTCCTCCAGCAGACTTGTCTCCATGGGTCGATTGCTGCCTCGGGCACCTTATGGCCGTTCTGCTGTGAGTCAAAGATTTTCGAATCGGACGAAAAACTGATATTGATTTGTAACATTCAGGGCCACCTAATGACGATGGACCACACAAATTGCGTCCCGATTCAGTACATCGTCCACTAGCCGACTTGACTCCATGGGACTATTGCTGCCTCAGGCATTTATGGCCGTTCTGCTGTGAGTCTAGATTATAGAATGGGATGAAAAACTGATAGTGAATTGTAACGTTCAGGCCCACCTAATGACGATGGATCACTGAAATTGCGTCCCGATTCAATACATCGTCCTCCAGCAGACCTGTCTCCATGGGTCTATTGCTGCCTCGGGCACCTTATGTCAGGCCTGCTGTGACTCAAAGATTTTCGAATCGGACGAAAAACTGATAGTGAATTGTAACGTTCAGGGCCTCCTAATGACGATGGATCACTCAAATTGCGTCCCGATTCAATACATCGTCCTCCAGCAGACTTGTCTCCATGGGTCTATTGCTGCCTCGGGCACCTTATGGCAGTCCTGCTGTGACTCAAAGATTTTCGAATCGGACGAAAAACTGATAGTGAATTGTAACGTTCAGGGCCTCCTAATGACGATGGAACACTCAAATTGCGTCCCGATTCAATACATCGTCCTCCAGCAGACTTGTCTCCATGGGTCTATTGCTGCCTCGGGCACCTTATGGCCGTTCTGCTGTGAGTCAAAGATTTTCGAATCGGAGGAAAAACTGATAGTGAATTGTAACGTTCAGGGCCACCTAATGACGATGGACCACACAAATTGCGTCCCGATTCAGTACATCGTCCTCCAGCCGACCTGACTCCATGGGTCTATTGCTGCCTCGGGCACCTTATGGCCGTTCTGCTGTGAGTCTAGATTATCGAATGGGACGAAAAAGTGATAGTGAATTGTAACGTTCAGGGCCACCTAATGACGATGGATCACTCAAATTGCGTCCCGATTCAATACATCGTCCTCCAGCAGACTTGTCTCCATGGGTCTATTGCTGCCTCGGGCACCTTATGGCCGTTCTGCTGTGAGTCAAAGATTTTCGAATCGGACGAAAAACTGATGGTGAATTGTAGCTTTCAGGGCCACCTAATGACGATGGATCACTCAAATTGCGTCCCGATTCAATACATCGTCCACCAGCCGACTTGTCTCCATGGGTCTAATGCTGCCTCGGGCACCTTATGGCCGTTCTGCTGTGAGTCAAAGATTTTCGAATCGGACGAAAAACTGATAGTGAATTGTAACATTCAGGGTCACCTAATGACGATGGACCACGCAAATTGCGTCCCGATTCAATACATCGTCCTCCAGCCGACTTGACTCCATGGGTCTATTGCTGCCTCGGGCACCTTATTGCCGTTCTGCTGTGAGTCAAAGATTTTCGAATCGGACGAAAAACTGGTAGTGAATTGTAACTTTCAGGGCCACCTAATGACGATGGAACACACAAATTGCGTCCCGATTCAATACATCGTCCTCCAGCAGACTTGTCTCCATGGGCCGATTGCTGCCTCGGGCACCTTATGGCCGTTCTGCTGTGAGTCTAAATTATAGAATGGGATGAAAAACTGATAGTGAATTGTAACGTTCAGGGCCACCTAATGACGATGGATCACTCAAATTGCGTCCCGATTCAATACATCGTCCTCCAGCAGACTTGTCTCCATGGGTCAATTGCTGCCTCGGGCACCTTATGGCAGGCCTGCTGTGACTCAAAGATTTTCGAATCGGACGAAAAACTGATAGTGAATTGTAACGTTCAGGGCCTCCTAATGACGATGGAACACTCAAATTGCGTCCCGATTCAATACATTGTCCTCCAGCAGACTTGTCTCCATGCGTCTATTGCTGCCTCGGGCACCTTATGGCCGTTCTGCTGTGAGTCAAAGATTTTCGAATCGGACGAAAAACTGATAGTGAATTGTAACTTTCAGGGCCACATAATGACGATGGATTACTCAAATTGCGTCCCGATTCAATACATCGTCCTCCAGCAGACTTGTCTCCATGGCTCGATTGCTGCCTCGGGCACCTTATGGCCGTTCTGCTGTGAGTCAAAGATTTTCGAATCGGACGAAAAACTGATAGTGAATTGTAACTTTCCGGGCCACCTAATGACGATGGATCACTCAAATTGCGTCCCGATTCAATACATCGTCCTCCAGCAGACTTGTCTCCATGGGTGTATTGCTGCCTCGGGCACCTTATGGCCGTTCAGCTGTGAGTCAAAGATTTTCGAATCGGACGAAAAACTGATAGTGAATTGTATCATTCAGGGCCACCTAATGACAATGGACCACGCAAATTGCGTCCCAATTCAATACATCGTCCTCCAACCGAGTTGACTCCATGGGTCTATTGCTGCCTCGGGCACCTTATGGCCGTTCTGCTGTGAATCTAGATTATCGAATGGGACGAAAAACTGATAGTGAATTGTAACGTTAAGGGCCACCTAATGACGATGGATCACTCAAATTGCGTCCCGATTCAATACATCGTCCCCAGCCGACTTGTCTCCATGGGTCTATTGCTGCCTCGGGCACCTTATGGCAGGCCTGCTGTGACTCAAAGATTTTCGAATCGGACGAAAAACTGATAGTGAATTGTAACATTCAGGGCCACCTAATGACGATGGACCACACAAATTGCGTCCCGATTCAGTACATCGTCCACTAGCCGACTTGACTCCATGGGACTATTGCTGCCTCGGGCACCTTATGGCCGTTCTGCTGTGAGTCTAGATTATCGAATGGAATGAAAAACAGATAGTGAATTGTAACGTTCAGGGCCACCTAATGACGATGGATCACTCAAATTGCGTCCCGATTCAATACATCGTCCTCCAGCAGACTTGTCTCCATGGGTCTATTGCTGCCTCGGTCACCTTATGGCAGTCCTGCTGTGACTCAAAGATTTTCGAATCGGACGAAAAACTGATAGTGAATTGTAACGTTCAGGGCCTCCTAATGACGATGGAACACTCAAATTGCGTCCCGATTCAATACATCGTCCTCCAGCAGACTTGTCTCCATGGGTCTATTGCTGCCTCGGGCACCTTATGGCCGTTCTGCTGTGAGTCAAAGATTTTCGAATCGGAGGAAAAACTGATAGTGAATTGTAACGTTCAGGGCCACCTAATGACGATGGACCACACAAATTGCGTCCCGATTCAGTACATCGTCCTCCAGCCGACCTGACTCCATGGGTCTATTGCTGCCTCGGGCACCTTATGGCCGTTCTGCTGTGAGTCTAGATTATCGAATGGGACGAAAAAGTGATAGTGAATTGTAACGTTCAGGGCCACCTAATGACGATGGATCACTCAAATTGCGTCCCGATTCAATACATCGTCCTCCAGCAGACTTGTCTCCATGGGTCTATTGCTGCCTCGGGCACCTTATGGCCGTTCTGCTGTGAGTCAAAGATTTTCGAATCGGACGAAAAACTGATGGTGAATTGTAGCTTTCAGGGCCACCTAATGACGATGGATCACTCAAATTGCGTCCTGATTCAATACATCGTCCACCAGCCGACTTGTCTCCATGGGTCTAATGCTGCCTCGGGCACCTTATGGCCGTTCTGCTGTGAGTCAAAGATTTTCGAATCGGACGAAAAACTGATAGTGAATTGTAACATTCAGGGTCACCTAATGACGATGGACCACGCAAATTGCGTCCCGATTCAATACATCGTCCTCCAGCCGACTTGACTCCATGGGTCTATTGCTGCCTCGGGCACCTTATTGCCGTTCTGCTGTGAGTCAAAGATTTTCGAATCGGACGAAAAACTGATAGTGAATTGTAACTTTCAGGGCCACCTAATGACGATGGAACACACAAATTGCGTCCCGATTCAATACATCGTCCTCCAGCAGACTTGTCTCCATGGGCCGATTGCTGCCTCGGGCACCTTATGGCCGTTCTGCTGTGAGTCTATATTATAGAATGGGATGAAAAACTGATAGTGAATTGTAACGTTCAGGGCCACCTAATGACGATGGATCACTCAAATTGCGTCCCGATTCAATACATCGTCCTCCAGCAGACTTGTCTCCATGGGTCTATTGCTGCCTCGGGCACCTTATGGCAGGCCTGCTGTGACTCAAAGATTTTCGAATCGGACGAAAAACTGATAGTGAATTGTAACGTTCAGGGCCTCCTAATGACGATGGAACACTCAAATTGCGTCCCGATTCAATACATTGTCCTCCAGCAGACTTGTCTCCATGCGTCCATTGCTGCCTCGGGCACCTTATGGCCGTTCTGCTGTGAGTCAAAGACTTTCGAATCGGACGAAAAACTGATAGTGAATTGTAACTTTCAGGGCCACATAATGACGATGGATTACTCAAATTGCGTCCCGATTCAATACATCGTCCTCCAGCAGACTTGTCTCCATGGCTCGATTGCTGCCTCGGGCACCTTATGGCCGTTCTGCTGTGAGACAAAGATTTTCGAATCGGACGAAAAACTGATAGTGAATTGTAACTTTCCGGGCCACCTAATGACGATGGATCACTCAAATTGCGTCCCGATTCAATACATCGTCCTCCAGCAGACTTGTCTCCATGGGTCTATTGCTGCCTCGGGCACCTTATGGCCGTTCAGCTGTGAGTCAAAGATTTTCGAATCGGACGAAAAACTGATAGTGAATTGTATCATTCAGGGCCACCTAATGACAATGGACCACGCAAATTGCGTCCCGATTCAATACATCGTCCTCCAACCGAGTTGACTCCATGGGTCTATTGCTGCCTCGGGCACCTTATGGCCGTTCTGCTGTGAATCTAGATTATCGAATGGGACGTAAAACTGATAGTGAATTGTAACGTTGAGGGCCACCTAATGACGATGGATCACTCAAATTGCGTCCCGATTCAATACATCGTCCTCCAGCAGACTTGTCTCCATGGGTCGATTGCTGCCTCGGGCACCTTATGGCCGTTCTGCTGTGAGTCTAGATTATAGAATGGGATGAAAAACTGATAGTGAATTGTAACGTTCAGGGCCACCTAATGACGATGAAACACACAAATTGCGTCCCGATTCAATACATCGTCTTCCAGCAGACTTGTCTCCATGGGTCGATTGCTGCCTCGGGCACCTTATGGCCGTTCTGCTGTGAGTCTAGATTATAGAATGGGATGAAAAACTGATAGTGAATTGTAACGTTCAGGGCCACCTAATGACGATGGATCACTCAAATTGCGTCCCGATTCAATACATCGTCCTCCAGCAGACTTGTCCCCATGTGTCTATTGCTGCCTCGGGCACCTTATGGCAGGCCTGCTGTGACTCAAAGATTTTCGAATATGACGAAAAACTGATAGTGAATTGTAACGTTCAGGACCTCCTAATGACGATGGAACACTCAAATTGCGTCCCGATTCAATACATTGTCCTCCAGCAGACTTGTCTCCATGCGTCTATTGCTGCCTCGGGCACCTTATGGCCGTTCTGCTGTGAGTCAAAGATTTTCGAATCGGACGAAAAACTGATAGTGAATTGTAACTTTCAGGGCCACATAATGACGATGGATTACTCAAATTGCGTCCCGATTCAATACATCGTCCTCCAGCAGACTTGTCTCCATGGGTCGATTGCTGCCTCGGGCACCTTATGGCCGTTCTGCTGTGAGTCAAAGATTTTCGAATCGGACGAAAAACTGATAGTGAATTGTAACTTTCAGGGCCTCCTAATGACGATGGATCACTCAAATTGCGTCCCGATTCAATACATCGTCCTCCAGCAGACTTGTCTCCATGGGTCTATTGCTGCCTCGGACACCTTATGTCAGGCCTGCTGTGACTCAAAGATTTTCGAATCGGACGAAAAACTGATAGTGAATTGTAACGTTCAGGGCCTCCTAATGACGATGGAACACTCAAATTGCGTCCCGATTCAATACATCGTCCTCCAGCAGACTTGTCTCCATGGGTCTATTGCTGCCTCGGGCACCTTATAGCCGTTCAGCTGTGAGTCAAAGATTTTCGAATCGGACGAAAAACTGATAGTGAATTGTATCATTCAGGGCCACCTAATGACAATGGACCACGCAAATTGCGTCCCGATTCAATACATCGTCCTCCAGCCGAGTTGACTCCATGGGTCTATTGCTGCCTCGGGCACCTTATGGCCGTTCTGCAGTGAATCTAGATTATCGAATGGGACGAAAAACTGGTAGTGAATTGCAACGTTCAGGGCCACCTAATGACGATGGACCACACAAATTGCGTCCCGATTTAGTAATCGTCCTCCAGCCGACCTGACTCCATGGGTCTATTGCTGCCTCGGGCACCTTATGGCCGTTCTGCTGTGAGTCAAAGATTTTCGAATCGGTAGAAAAGCTGATAGTGAATTTTAACATTCAGGGCCACCTAATGACGATGGACCACGGAAATTGCGTCCCGATTCAATACATCGTCCTCCAGCCGAGTTGACTCCATGGGTCTATTGCTGCCTCGGGCACCTTATGGCCGTTCTGCTGTGAATCTAGATTATCGAATGGGACGAAAAACTGATAGTGAATTGTAACGTTCAGGGCCACCTATGACGATGGATCACTCAAATTGCGTCCCGATTCAATACTTCGTCCCCAGCCGACTTGTCTCCATGGGTCTATTGCTGCCTCGGGCACCTTATGGCCGTTCTGCTGTGAGTCTAGATTATCGAATGGGACGAAAAACTGATAGTGAATTGTAACGTTCAGGGCCACCTAATGACGATGGATCACTCAAATTGCGTCCCGATTCAATACATCGTCCTCCAGCAGACTTGTCTCCATGGGTCTATTGCTGCCTCGGGCACCTTATGGCCGTTCTGCTGTGAGTCAAAGATTTTCGAATCGGACGAAAAACTGATAGTGAATTGTATCGTTCAGGGCCTCCTAATGACGATGGAACACTCAAATTGCGTCCCGATTCAATACATCGTCCTCCAGCAGACTTGTCTCCATGCGTCTATTGCTGCCTCGGGCACCTTATGGCCGTTCTGCTGTGAGTCAAAGATTTTCGAATCGGACGAAAAACTGATAGTGAATTGTAACATTCAGGGCCACCTAATGACGATGGACCACGCAAATTGCGTCCCGATTCAATACATCGTCCTCCAGCCGAGTTGACTCCATGGGTCTATTGCTGCCTCGGGCACCTTATGGCCGTTATGCTGTGAATCTAGTTTATCGAATGGGACGAAAAACTGATAGTGAATTGTAACGTTCAGGGCCACCTAATGACGATGGATCACTCAAATTGCGTCCCGATTCAATACATCGTCCTCCAGCCGACTTGACTCCATGGGTCTATTGCTGCCTCGGTCACCTTATGGCAGGCCTGCTGTGACTCAAAGATTTTCGAATCGGACGAAAAACTGATAGTGAATTGTAACGTTCAGGGCCTTCTAATGACGATGGAACACTCAAATTGCGTCCCGATTCAATACATCGTCCTCCAGCAGACTTGTCTCCATGCGTCTATTGCTGCCTCGGGCACCTTATGGCCGTTCTGCTGTGAGCCAAAGATTTTCGAATCGGACGAAAAACTGATAGTGAATTGTAACATTCAGGGCCACCTAATGACGATGGACCACGCAAATTGCGTCCCGATTCAATACATCGTCCTCCAGCCGACTTGACTCCATGGGTCGATTGCTGCCTCGGGCACCTTATGGCCGTTCTGCTGTGAATCTAGATTATCGAATGGGACGAAAAACTGATAGTGAATTGTAACGTTCAGGGCCACCTAATGACGATGGATCACTCAAATTGCGTCCCGATTCAATACATCGTCCCCAGCCGACTTGTCTCCATGGGTCTATTGCTGCCTCGGGCACCTTATGGCCGTTCTGCTGTGAGTCTAGATTATCGAATGGGACGAAAAACTGATAGTGAATTGTAACGTTCAGGGCCACCTAATGACGATGGAACACTCAAATTGCGTCCTGATTCAATACATCGTCCTCCAGCAGATTTGACTTCATGGGTCTATTGCTGCCTCGGGCACCTTATGGCCGTTCTGCTGTGAGTCAAAGATTTTAGAATCGGACGAACAACTGATAGTGAATTGTAACATTCAGGGCCACCTAATGACGATGGACCACACAAATTGCGTCCCGATTCAGTACATCGTCCTCCAGCCGACCTGACTCCATGGGTCTATTGCTGCCTCGGGCACCTTATGGCCGTTCTGCTGTGAGTCTAGATTATCGAATGGGACGAAAAACTGATAGTGAATTGTAACGTTCAGGGCCACCTAATGACGATGGATCACTCAAATTGCGTCCCGATTCAATACATCGTCCTCCAGCAGACTTGTCTCCATGGGTCTATTGCTGCCTCGGGCACCTTATGGCCGTTCTGCTGTGAGTCAAAGATTTTCGAATCGGACGAAAAACTGATAGTGAATTGTATCGTTCAGGGCCTCCTAATGACGATGGAACACTCAAATTGCGTCCCGATTCAATACATCGTCCCCCAGCAGACTTGTCTCCATGCGTCTATTGCTGCCTCGGGCACCTTATGGCCGTTCTGCTGTGAGTCAAAGATTTTCGAATCGGTAGAAAAACTGATAGTGAATTTTAACATTCAGGGCCACCTAATGACGATGGACCACGGAAATTGCGTCCCGATTCAATACATCGTCCTCCAGCCGAGTTGACTCCATGGGTCTATTGCTGCCTCGGGCACCTTATGGCCGTTCTGCTGTGAGTCAAAGATTTTCGAATCGGACGAAAAACTGTTAGTGATTTGTAACATTCAGGGCCACCTAATGACGATGGACCACACAAATTGCGTCCCGATTCAGTACATCGTCCACTAGCCGACTTGACTCCATGGGACTATTGCTGCCTCGGGCACCTTATGGCCGTTCTGCTGTGAGTCTAGATTATAGAATGGGATGAAAAACTGATAGTGAATTGTAACGTTCAGGGCCACCTAATGACGATGGATCACTCAAATTGCGTCCCGATTCAATACATCGTCCTCCAGCCGACTTGTCTCCATGGGTCTATTGGTGCCTCGGGCACCTTATGGCCGTTCTGCTGTGAGTCTAGATTTTCGAATGGGACGAAAAACTGATAGTGAATTGTAACTTTCAGGGCCACCTAATGACGATGGATCACTCAAATTGCGTCCCGATTCAATACATCGTCCTCCAGCAGACTTGTCTCCATGGGTCGATTGCTGCCTCGGGCACCTTATGGCCGTTCTGCTGTGAGTCAAAGATTTTCGAATCGGACGAAAAACTGATAGTGATTTGTAACATTCAGGGCCACCTAATGACGATGGACCACACAAATTGCGTCCCGATTCAGTACATCGTCCACTAGCCGACTTGACTCCATGGGACTATTGCTGCCTCGGACATTTATGGCCGTTCTGCTGTGAGTCTAGATTATAGAATGGGATGAAAAACTGATAGTGAATTGTAACGTTCAGGGCCACCTAATGACGATGGATCACTGAAATTGCGTCCCGATTCAATACATCGTCCTCCAGCCGAGTTGACTCCATGGGTCTATTGCTGCCTCGGGCACCTTATGGCCGTTCTGCAGTGAATCTAGATTATCGAATGGGACGAAATACTGGTAGTGAATTGCAACGTTCAGGGCCACCTAATGACGATGGATCACTCAAATTGCGTCCCGATTCAATACATCGTCCTCCAGCCGACTTGTCTCCATGGGTCTATTGGTGCCTCGGGCACCTTATGGCCGTTCTGCTGTGAGTCTAGATTTTCGAATGGGACGAAAAACTGATAGTGAATTGTAACTTTCAGGGCCACCTAATGACGATGGATCACTCAAATTGCGTCCCGATTCAATACATCGTCCTCCAGCAGACTTGTCTCCATGGGTCGATTGGTGCCTCGGGCACCTTATGGCCGTTCAGCTGTGAGTCAAAGATTTTCGAATCGGACGAAAATCCTGATAGTGATTTGTAACATTCAGGGCCACCTAATGACGATGGACCACACAAATTGCGTCCCGATTCAGTACATCGTCCACTAGCCGACTTGACTCCATGGGACTATTGCTGCCTCGGGCACCTTATGGCCGTTCTGCTGTGAGTCTAGATTTTCGAATGGGACGTAAAACTGATAGTGAATTGTAACTTTCAGGGCCACCTAATGACGATGGATCACTCAAATTGCGTCCCGATTCAATACATCGTCCTCCAGCCGACTTGACACCATGGGTCTATTGCTGCCTCGGGCACCTTATGGCCGTTCTGCTGTGAGTCTAGATTATCGAATGGGACGAAATACTGATAGTGAATTGTAACGTTCAGGGCCTCCTAATGACGATGGATCACTCAAATTGCGTCCCGATTCAATACATCGTCCTCCAGCCGACTTGACTCCATGGGTCTATTGTGCCTCGGTCACCTTATGGCAGGCCTGCTGTGACTCAAAGATTTTCGAATCGGACGAAAAACTGATAGTGAATTGTAACGTTCAGGGCCTCCTAATGACGATGGAACACTCAAATTGCGTCCCGATTCAATACATCGTCCTCCAGCAGACTTGTCTCCATGCGTCTATTGCTGCCTCGGGCACCTTATGGCCGTTCTGCTGTGAGTCAAAGATTTTCGAATAGGACGAAAAACTGATAGTGAATTGTAACATTTAGGGCCACCTAATGACGATGGACCACGCAAATTGCGTCCCGATTCAATACATCGTCCTCCAGCCGAGTTGACTCCATGGGTCTATTGCTGCCTCGGGCACCTTATGGCCGTTCTGCTGTGAATCTAGATTATCGAATGGGACGAAAAACTGATAGTGAATTGTAACGTTCAGGGCCACCTATGACGATGGATCACTCAAATTGCGTCCCGATTCAATACATCGTCCCCAGCCGACTTGTCTCCATGGGTCTATTGCTGCCTCGGGCACCTTATGGCCGTTCTGCTGTGAGTCTAGATTATCGAATGGGACGAAAAACTGATAGTGAATTGTAACGTTCAGGGCCACCTAATGACGATGGATCACTCAAATTGCGTCCCGATTCAATACATCGTCCTCCAGCAGACTTGTCTCCATGGGTCTATTGCTGCCTCGGGCACCTTATGGCCGTTCTGCTGTGAGTCAAAGATTTTCGAATCGGACGAAAAACTGATAGTGAATTGTATCGTTCAGGGCCTCCTAATGACGATGGAACACTCAAATTGCGTCCCGAATTAATACATCGTCCCCCAGCAGACTTGTCTCCATGCGTCTATTGCTGCCTCGGGCACCTTATGGCCGTTCTGCTGTGAGTCAAAGATTTTCGAATCGGTAGAAAAACTGATAGTGAATTTTAACATTCAGGGCCACCTAATGACGATGGACCACGGAAATTGCGTCCCGATTCAATACATCGTCCTCCAGCCGAGTTGACTCCATGGGTCTATTGCTGCCTCGGGCACCTTATGGCCGTTCTGCTGTGAGTCAAAGATTTTCGAATCGGACGAAAAACTGTTAGTGATTTGTAACATTCAGGGCCACCTAATGACGATGGACCACACAAATTGCGTCCCGATTCAGTACATCGTCCACTAGCCGACTTGACTCCATGGGACTATTGCTGCCTCGGGCACCTTATGGCCGTTCTGCTGTGAGTCTAGATTATAGAATGGGATGAAAAACTGATAGTGAATTGTAACGTTCAGGGCCACCTAATGACGATGGATCACTCAAATTGCGTCCCGATTCAATACATCGTCCTCCAGCCGACTTGTCTCCATGGGTCTATTGGTGCCTCGGGCACCTTATGGCCGTTCTGCTGTGAGTCTAGATTTTCGAATGGGACGAAAAACTGATAGTGAATTGTAACTTTCAGGGCCACCTAATGACGATGGATCACTCAAATTGCGTCCCGATTCAATACATCGTCCTCCAGCAGACTTGTCTCCATGGGTCGATTGCTGCCTCGGGCACCTTATGGCCGTTCTGCTGTGAGTCAAAGATTTTCGAATCGGACGAAAAACTGATAGTGATTTGTAACATTCAGGGCCACCTAATGACGATGGACCACACAAATTGCGTCCCGATTCAGTACATCGTCCACTAGCCGACTTGACTCCATGGGACTATTGCTGCCTCGGACATTTATGGCCGTTCTGCTGTGAGTCTAGATTATAGAATGGGATGAAAAACTGATAGTGAATTGTAACGTTCAGGGCCACCTAATGACGATGGATCACTGAAATTGCGTCCCGATTCAATACATCGTCCTCCAGCCGAGTTGACTCCATGGGTCTATTGCTGCCTCGGGCACCTTATGGCCGTTCTGCAGTGAATCTAGATTATCGAATGGGACGAAATACTGGTAGTGAATTGCAACGTTCAGGGCCACCTAATGACGATGGATCACTCAAATTGCGTCCCGATTCAATACATCGTCCTCCAGCCGACTTGTCTCCATGGGTCTATTGGTGCCTCGGGCACCTTATGGCCGTTCTGCTGTGAGTCTAGATTTTCGAATGGGACGAAAAACTGATAGTGAATTGTAACTTTCAGGGCCACCTAATGACGATGGATCACTCAAATTGCGTCCCGATTCACTACATCGTCCTCCAGCAGACTTGTCTCCATGGGTCGATTGGTGCCTCGGGCACCTTATGGCCGTTCAGCTGTGAGTCAAAGATTTTCGAATCGGACGAAAATCCTGATAGTGATTTGTAACATTCAGGGCCACCTAATGACGATGGACCACACAAATTGCGTCCCGATTCAGTACATCGTCCACTAGCCGACTTGACTCCATGGGACTATTGCTGCCTCGGGCACCTTATGGCCGTTCTGCTGTGAGTCTAGATTTTCGAATGGGACGTAAAACTGATAGTGAATTGTAACTTTCAGGGCCACCTAATGACGATGGATCACTCAAATTGCGTCCCGATTCAATACATCGTCCTCCAGCCGACTTGACACCATGGGTCTATTGCTGCCTCGGGCACCTTATGGCCGTTCTGCTGTGAGTCTAGATTATCGAATGGGACGAAATACTGATAGTGAATTGTAACGTTCAGGGCCTCCTAATGACGATGGATCACTCAAATTGCGTCCCGATTCAATACATCGTCCTCCAGCCGACTTGACTCCATGGGTCTATTGTGCCTCGGTCACCTTATGGCAGGCCTGCTGTGACTCAAAGATTTTCGAATCGGACGAAAAACTGATAGTGAATTGTAACGTTCAGGGCCTCCTAATGACGATGGAACACTCAAATTGCGTCCCGATTCAATACATCGTCCTCCAGCAGACTTGTCTCCATGCGTCTATTGCTGCCTCGGGCACCTTATGGCCGTTCTGCTGTGAGTCAAAGATTTTCGAATAGGACGAAAAACTGATAGTGAATTGTAACATTTAGGGCCACCTAATGACGATGGACCACGCAAATTGCGTCCCGATTCAATACATCGTCCTCCAGCCGAGTTGACTCCATGGGTCTATTGCTGCCTCGGGCACCTTATGGCCGTTCTGCTGTGAATCTAGATTATCGAATGGGACGAAAAACTGATAGTGAATTGTAACGTTCAGGGCCACCTATGACGATGGATCACTCAAATTGCGTCCCGATTCAATACATCGTCCCCAGCCGACTTGTCTCCATGGGTCTATTGCTGCCTCGGGCACCTTATGGCCGTTCTGCTGTGAGTCTAGATTATCGAATGGGACGAAAAACTGATAGTGAATTGTAACGTTCAGGGCCACCTAATGACGATGGATCACTCAAATTGCGTCCCGATTCAATACATCGTCCTCCAGCAGACTTGTCTCCATGGGTCTATTGCTGCCTCGGGCACCTTATGGCCGTTCTGCTGTGAGTCAAAGATTTTCGAATCGGACGAAAAACTGATAGTGAATTGTATCGTTCAGGGCCTCCTAATGACGATGGAACACTCAAATTGCGTCCCGATTCAATACATCGTCCTCCAGCAGACTTGTCTCCATGCGTCTATTGCTGCCTCGGGCACCTTATGGCCGTTCTGCTGTGAGTCAAAGATTTTCGAATCGGACGAAAAACTGATAGTGAATTGTAACATTCAGGGCCACCTAATGACGATGGACCACGCAAATTGCGTCCCGATTCAATACATCGTCCTCCAGCCGAGTTGACTCCATGGGTCTATTGCTGCCTCGGGCACCTTATGGCCGTTCTGCTGTGAATCTAGATTATCGAATGGGACGAAAAACTGATAGTGAATTGTAACGTTCAGGGCCACCTAATGACGATGGATCACTCAAATTGCGTCCCGATTCAATACATCGTCCTCCAGCCGACTTGACTCCATGGGTCTATTGCTGCCTCGGTCACCTTATGGCAGGCCTGCTGTGACTCAAAGATTTTCGAATCGGACGAAAAACTGATAGTGAATTGTAACGTTCAGGGCCTTCTAATGACGATGGAACACTCAAATTGCGTCCCGATTCAATACATCGTCCTCCAGCAGACTTGTCTCCATGCGTCTATTGCTGCCTCGGGCACCTTATGGCCGTTCTGCTGTGAGTCAAAGATTTTCGAATCGGACGAAAAACTGATAGTGAATTGTAACATTCAGGGCCACCTAATGACGATGGACCACGCAAATTGCGTCCCGATTCAATACATCGTCCTCCAGCCGAGTTGACTCCATGGGTCGATTGCTGCCTCGGGCACCTTATGGCCGTTCTGCTGTGAATCTAGATTATCGAATGGGACGAAAAACTGATAGTGAATTGTAAAGTTCAGGGCCACCTAATGACGATGGATCACTCAAATTGCGTCCCGATTCAATACATCGTCCCCAGCCGACTTGTCTCCATGGGTCTATTGCTGCCTCGGGCACCTTATGGCCGTTCTGCTGTGAGTCTAGATTATCGAATGGGACGAAAAACTGATAGTGAATTGTAACATTCAGGGCCACCTAATGACGATGGACCACACAAATTGCGTCCCGATTCAGTACATCGTCCTCCAGCCGACCTGACTCCATGGGTCTATTGCTGCCTCGGGCACCTTATGGCCGTTCTGCTGTGAGTCTAGATTATCGAATGGGACGAAAAACTGATAGTGAATTGTAACGTTCAGGGCCACCTAATGACGATGGATCACTCAAATTGCGTCCCGATTCAATACATCGTCCTCCAGCAGACTTGTCTCCATGGGTCTATTGCTGCCTCGGGCACCTTATGGCCGTTCTGCTGTGAGTCAAAGATTTTCGAATCGGACGAAAAACTGATAGTGAATTGTATCGTTCAGGGCCTCCTAATGACGATGGAACACTCAAATTGCGTCCCGATTCAATACATCGTCCTCCAGCAGACTTGTCTCCATGCGTCTATTGCTGCCTCGGGCACCTTATGGCCGTTCTGCTGTGAGTCAAAGATTTTCGAATCGGACGAAAAACTGATAGTGAATTGTAACATTCAGGGCCACCTAATGACGATGGACCACGCAAATTGCGTCCCGATTCAATACATCGTCCTCCAGCCGAGTTGACTCCATGGGTCTATTGCTGCCTCGGGCACCTTATGGCCGTTCTGCTGTGAATCTAGATTATCGAATGGGACGAAAAACTGATAGTGAATTGTAATGTTCAGTTCCACCTAATGACGATGGATCACTCAAATTGCGTCCCGATTCAATACATCGTCCCCAGCCGACTTGTCTCCATGGGTCTATTGCTGCCTCGGGCACCTTATGGTCGTTCTGCTGTGAGTCTAGATTATCGAATGGGACGAAAAACTGATAGTGAATTGTAACGTTCAGGGCCACCTAATGACGATGGATCACTCAAATTGCGTCCTGATTCAATACATCGTCGTCCAGCAGACTTGACTTCATGGGTCTATTGCTGCCTCGGGCACCTTATTGCCGTTCTGCTGTGAGTCAAAGATTTTCGAATCGGACGAAAAACTGATAGTGAATTGCAACTTTCAGGGCCACCTAATGACGATGGATCACTCAAATTGCGTCCCGATTCAATACATCGTCCTCCAGCAGACTTGTCTCCATGGGTCGATTGCTGCCTCGGGCACCTTATGGCCGTTCTGCTGTGAGTCAAAGATTTTCGAATCGGACGAAAAACTGATAGTGATTTGTAACATTCAGGGCCACCTAATGACGATGGACCACACAAATTGCGCCCGATTCAGTACATCGTCTACTAGCCGACTTGACTCCATGGGATTATTGCTGCCTCGGGCACCTTATGGCCGTTCTGCTGTGAGTCTAGATTATAGAATGGGATGAAAAACTGATAGTGAATTGTAACGTTCAGGGCCACCTAATGACGATGGATCACTGAAATTGCGTCCCGATTCAATACATCGTCCTCCAGCAGACTTGTCTCCATGGGTCTATTGCTGCCTCGGGCACCTTATGTCAGGCCTGCTGTGACTCAAAGATTTTCGAATCGGACGAAAAACTGATAGTGAATTGTAACGTTCAGGGCCTCCTAATGACGATGGAACACTCAAATTGTGTCCCGATTCAATACATCGTCCTCCAGCAGACTTGTCTCCATGGGTCTATTGCTGCCTCGGGCACCTTATGGCCGTTCAGCTGTGAGTCAAAGATTTTCGAATCGGACGAGAAACTGATAGTGAATTGTAACATTCAGGGCCACCTAATGACGATGGATCACTCAAATTGCGTCCCGATTCAATACATCGTCCTCCAGCAGACTTGTCTCCATGGGTCGATTGCTGCCTCGGGCACCTTATGGCCGTTCTGCTGTGAGTCAAAGATTTTCGAATCGGACGAAAAACTGATAGAGAATTGTAACTTTCAGGGCCACCTAATGACGATGGATCACTCAAATTGCGTCCCGATTCAATACATCGTCCTCCAGCAGACTTGTCTCCATGGGTCGATTGCTGCCTCGGGCACCTTATGGCCGTTCTGCTGTGAGTCAAAGATTTTCGAATCGGACGAAAAACTGATAGTGAATTGTAACGTTCAGGGCCTTCTAATGACGATGGAACACTCAAATTGCGTCCCGATTCAATACATCGTCCTCCAGCAGACTTGTCTCCATGCGTCTATTGCTGCCTCGGGCAACTTATGGCCGTTCTGCTGTGAGTCAAAGATTTTCGAATCGGACGAAAAACTGATAGTGAATTGTAACATTCAGGGCCACCTAATGACGATGGACCACGCAAATTGCGTCCCGATTCAATACATCGTCCTCCAGCCGAGTTGACTCCATGGGTCGATTGCTGCCTCGGGCACCTTATGGCCGTTCTGCTGTGAATCTAGATTATCGAATGGGACGAAAAACTGATAGTGAATTGTAACGTTCAGGGCCACCTAATGACGATGGATCACTCAAATTGCGTCCCGATTCAATACATCGTCCCCAGCCGACTTGTCTCCATGGGTCTATTGCTGCCTCGGGCACCTTATGGCCGTTCTGCTGTGAGTCTAGATTATCGAATGGGACGAAAAACTGATAGTGAATTGTAACGTTCAGGGCCACCTAATGACGATGGAACACTCAAATTGCGTCCTGATTCAATACATCGTCCTCCAGCAGACTTGACTTCATGGGTCTATTGCTGCCTCGGGCACCTTATGGCCGTTCTGCTGTGAGTCAAAGATTTTAGAATCGGACGAACAACTGATAGTGAATTGTAACATTCAGGGCCACCTAATGACGATGGACCACACAATTTGCGTCCCGATTCAGTACATCGTCCTCCAGCCGACCTGACTCCATGGGTCTATTGCTGCCTCGGGCACCTTATGGCCGTTCTGCTGTGAGTCTAGATTATCGAATGGGACGAAAAACTGATAGTGAATTGTAACGTTCAGGGCCACCTAATGACGATGGATCACTCAAATTGCGTCCCGATTCAATACATCGTCCTCCAGCAGACTTGTCTCCATGGGTCTATTGCTGCCTCGGGCACCTTATGGCCGTTCTGCTGTGAGTCAAAGATTTTCGAATCGGACGAAAAACTGATAGTGAATTGTATCGTTCAGGGCCTCCTAATGACGATGGGACACTCAAATTGCGTCGCGATTCAATACATCGTCCTCCAGCAGACTTGTCTCCATGCGTCTATTGCTGCCTCGGGCACCTTATGGCCGTTCTGCTGTGAGTCAAAGATTTTCGAATCGGACGAAAAACTGATAGTGAATTGTAACATTCAGGGCCACCTAATGACGATGGACCACGCAAATTGCGTCCCGATTCAATACATCGTCCTCCAGCCGAGTTGACTCCATGGGTCTATTGCTGCCTCGGGCACCTTATGGCCGTTCTGCTGTGAATCTAGATTATCGAATGGGACGAAAAACTGATAGTGAATTGTAATGTTCAGTTCCACCTAATGACGATGGATCACTCAAATTGCGTCCCGATTCAATACATCGTCCCCAGCCGACTTGTCTCCATGGGTCTATTGCTGCCTCGGGCACCTTATGGTCGTTCTGCTGTGAGTCTAGATTATCGAATGGGACGAAAAACTGATAGTGATTTGTAACATTCAGGGCCACCTAATGACGATGGACCACACAAATTGCGCCCGATTCAGTACATCGTCTACTAGCCGACTTGACTCCATGGGATTATTGCTGCCTCGGGCACCTTATGGCCGTTCTGCTGTGAGTCTAGATTATAGAATGGGATGAAAAACTGATAGTGAATTGTAACGTTCAGGGCCACCTAATGACGATGGATCACTGAAATTGCGTCCCGATTCAATACATCGTCCTCCAGCAGACTTGTCTCCATGGGTCTATTGCTGCCTCGGGCACCTTATGTCAGGCCTGCTGTGACTCAAAGATTTTCGAATCGGACGAAAAACTGATAGTGAATTGTAACGTTCAGGGCCTCCTAATGACGATGGAACACTCAAATTGTGTCCCGATTCAATACATCGTCCTCCAGCAGACTTGTCTCCATGGGTCGATTGCTGCCTCGGGCACCTTATGGCCGTTCTGCTGTGAGTCAAAGATTTTCGAATCGGACGAAAAACTGATAGAGAATTGTAACTTTCAGGGCCACCTAATGACGATGGATCACTCAAATTGCGTCCCGATTCAATACATCGTCCTCCAGCAGACTTGTCTCCATGGGTCGATTGCTGCCTCGGGCACCTTATGGCCGTTCTGCTGTGAGTCAAAGATTTTCGAATCGGACGAAAAACTGATAGTGATTTGTAACATTCAGGGCCACCTAATGACGATGGACCACACAAATTGCGTCCCGATTCAGTACATCGTCTACTAGCCGACTTGACTCCATGGGATTATTGCTGCCTCAGGCACCTTATGGCCGTTCTGCTGTGAGTCTAGATTATAGAATGGGATGAAAAACTGATAGTGAATTGTAACGTTCAGGGCCACCTAATGACGATGGATCACTGAAATTGCGTCCCGATTCAATACATGGTCCTCCAGCAGACTTGTCTCCATGCGTCTATTGCTGCCTCCTAATGACGATGGATCACTCAAATTGCGTCCCGATTCAATACATCGTCCTCCAGCAGACTTGTCTCCATGGGTCTATTGCAGCCTTGGGCACCTTATGGCCGTTCTGCTGTGAGTCTAGATTATCGAATGAGACGAAAAACTGATAGTGAATTGTGACGCTCAGGGCCACCTAATGACGATGGATCACTCAAATTGCGTCCCGATTCAATACATCGTCCTCCAGCCGACTTGACACCATGGGTCTATTGCTGCCTCGGGCACCTTAAGGCCGTTCTGCTGTGAGTCTAGATTATCGAATGGGACGAAAAACTGATAGTGAATTGTAACGTTCAGGGCCTCCTAATGACGATGGATCACTCAAATTGCGTCCCGATTCAATACATCGTCTTCCAGCCGACTTGACTCCATGGGTCTATTGCTGCCTCGGGCACCTTATGGCCGTTCTGCTGTGAGTCTAGATTATCGAATGGGACGAAAAACTGATAGTGAATTGTAACGTTCAGGGCCTCCTAATGACGATGGATCACTCAAATTGCGTCCTGATTCAATACATCGTCCTCCAGCAGACTTGACTTCATGGGTCTATTGCTGCCTCGGGCACCTTATTGCCGTTCTGCTGTGAGTCAAAGATTTTCGAATCGGACGAAAAACTGATAGTGAATTGCAACTTTCAGGGCCACCTAATGACGATGGATCACTCAAATTGCGTCCCGATTCAATACATCGTCCTCCAGCAGACTTGTCTCCATGGGTCTATTGCTGTCTCGGGCACCTTATGGCCGTTCTGCTGTGAGTCTAGATTATAGAATGGGATGAAAAACTGATAGTGAATTGTAACGTTCAGGGCCACCTAATGACGATGGATCACTCAAATAGCGTCCCGATTCAGTACATCGTCCACTAGTTGACTTGACTCCATGGGACTATTGCTGCCTCGGGCAGCTGTGGGTCTAGATTATAGAATGGGATGAAAAACTGATAGTGAATTGTAACGTTCAGGGCCACCTAATGACGACGGATCACTCAAATTGCGTCCCGATTCAATACATCGTCCTCCAGCAGACTTGTCTCCATGCGTCTATTGCTGCCTCGGGCACCATATGGCCGTTCCGCTGTGAGTCAAAGATTTTCGAATCGGACGAAAAACTGATAGTGAATTGTAACATTCAGGGCCACCTAATGACGATGGACCACGCAAATTGCGTCCCGATTCAATACATCGTCCTCCAGCCGAGTTGACTCCATGGGTCTATTGCTGCCTCGGGCACCATATGGCCGTTCTGCTGTGAGTCAAAGATTTTCGAATCGGACGAAAAACTGATAGTGAATTGTAACATTCAGGGCCACCTAATGACGATGGACCACACAAATTGCGTCCCGATTCAGTACATCGTCCTCCAGCCGACCTGACTCCATGGGTCTATTGCTGCCTCGGGCACCTTATGGCCGTTCTGCTGTGAGTCTAGATTATCGAATGGGACGAAAAACTGATAGTGAATTGTAACGTTCAGGGCCACCTAATGACGATGGATCACTCAAATTGCGTCCCGATTCAATACATCGTCCTCTAACAGACTTGTCTCCATGGGTCTATTGCTGCCTCGGGCACCTTATGGCCGTTCTGCTGTGAGTCAAAGATTTTCGAATCGGACGAAAAACTGATAGTGAATTGTAACTTTCAGGGCCACCTAATGACGATGGATCACTCAAATTGCGTCCCGATTCAATACATCGTCCACCAGCCGTCTTGTCTCCATGGGTCTATTGCTGCCTCGGGTACCTTATGGCCGTTCAGCTGTGAGTCAAAGATTTTCGAATCGGACGAAAATCTGATAGTGAATTGTATCGTTCAGGGCCTCCTAATGACGATGGAACACTCAAATTGCGTCCCGATTCAATACATCGTCCTCCAGCAGACTTGTCTCCATGCGTCTATTGCTGCCTCGGGCACCTTATGGCCGTTCTGCTGTGAGTCAAAGATTTTCGAATCGGACGAAAAACTGATAGTGAATTGTAACATTCAGGGCCACCTAATGACGATGGACCACGCAAATTGCGTCCCGATTCAATACATCGTCCTCCAGCCGAGTTGACTCCATGGGTCTATTGCTGCCTCGGGCAACTTATGGCCGTTCTGCTGTGAATCTAGATTATCGAACGGGACGAAAAACTGATAGTGAATTGTAACGTTCAGGGCCACCTAATGACGATGGATCACTCAAATTGCGTCCCGATGCAATACATCGTCCCCAGCCGACTTGTCTCCATGGGTCTATTGCTGCCTCGGGCACGTTATGGCCGTCCTGCTGTGAGTCTAGATTATCGAATGGGACGAAAAACTGATAGTGAATTGTAACGTTCAGGGCCACCTAATGACGATGGATCACTCAAATTGCGTCCTGATTCAATACATCGTCCTCCAGCAGACTTGACTTCATGGGTCTATTGCTGCCTCGGGCACCTTATTGCCGTTCTGCTGTGAGTCAAAGATTTTCGAATCGGACGAAAAACTCATAGTGAATTGCAACTTTCAGGGCCACCTAATGACGATGGATCACTCAAATTGCGTCCCGATTCAGTACATCGTCCTCCAGCAGACTTGTCTCCATGGGTCGATTGCTGCCTCGGGCACCTTATGGCCGTTCTGCTGTGAGTCTAGATTATAGAATGGGATGAAAAACTGATAGTGAATTGTAACGTTCAGGGCCACCTAATGACGATGGATCACTGAAATTGCGTCCCGATTCAATACATGGTCCTCCAGCAGACTTGTCTCCATGGGTCTATTGCTGCCTCGGGCACCTTATGTCAGGCCTGCTGTGACTCAAAGATTTTCGAATCGGACGAAAAACTGATAGTGAATTGTAACGTTCAGGGCCTCCTAATGACGATGGATCACTCAAATTGTGTCCCGATTCAATACATCGTCCTCCAGCAGACTTGTCTCCATCGGTCTATTGCTGCCTCGGGCACCTTATGGACGTTCAGCTGTGAGTCAAAGATTTTCGAATCGGACGAGAAACTGATAGTGAATTGTAACATTCAGGGCCACCTAATGACAATGGACCACGCAAATTGCGTCCCGATTCAATACATCGTCCTCCAGCCGAGTTGACTCCATGGGTCTATTGCTGCCTCGGGCACCTTATGGCCGTTCTGCTGTGAGTCTAGATTATCGAATGGGACGAATAACTGATAGTGAATTGTAACGTTCAGGGCCACCTAATGACGACGGATCACTCAAATGGCGTCCTGATTCAATACATCGTCCTCCAGCAGACTTGACTTCATGGGTCTATTGCTGCCTCGGGCACCTTATTGCCGTTCTGCTGTGAGTCAAAGATTTTCGAATCGGACGAAAAACTGATAGTGAATTGCAACTTTCAGGGCCACCTAATGACGATGGATCACTCAAATTGCGTCCCGATTCAATACATCGTCCTCCAGCAGACTTGTCTCCATGGGTCGATTGCTGCCTCGGGCACCTTATGGCCGTTCTGCTGTGAGTCTAGATTATAGAATGGGATGAAAAACTGATAGTGAATTGTAACGTTCAGGGCCACCTAATGACGATGGATCACTCAAATTGCGTCCCGATTCAATACATCGTCCTCCAGCAGACTTGTCTCCATGGGTCTATTGCTGCCTCGGGCACCTTATGGCAGGCCTGCTGTGACTCAAAGGTTTTCGAATCGGACGAAAAACTGATAGTGAATTGTAACGTTCAGGGCCTCCTAATGACGATGGAACACTCAAATTGCGTCCCGATTCAATTCATCGTCCTCCAGCAGACTTGTCTCCATGCGTCTATTGCTGCCTCGGGCACCTTATGGCCGTTCTGCTCTGAGTCAAAGATTTTCGAATCGGACGAAAAACTGATAGTGAATTGTAACTTTCAGGGCCACCTAATGACGATGGATCACTCAAATTGCGTCCCGATTCAATACATCGTCCTCCAGCAGACTTGTCTCCATGGGTCGATTGCTGCCTCGGGCACCTTATGGCCGTTCTGCTGTGAGTCAAAGATTTTCGAATCGGACGAAAAACTGATAGTGAATTGTAACTTTCAGGGCCACCTAATGACGATGGATCACTCAAATTGTGTCCCGATTCAATACATCGTCCTCCAGCAGACTTGTCTCCACGGGTCTATTGCTGCCTCGGGCACCTTATGGCAGGCCTGCTGTGACTCAAAGATTTTCGAATCGGACGAAAAACTGATAGAGAATTGTAACTTTCAGGGCCACCTAATGACGATGGATCACTCAAATTGCGTCCCGATTCAATACATCGTCCTCCAGCAGACTTGTCTCCATGGGTCGATTGCTGCCTCGGGCACCTTATGGCCGTTCTGCTGTGAGTCAAAGATTTTCGAATCGGACGAAAAACTGATAGTGATTTGTAACATTCAGGGCCACCTAATGACGATGGACCACACAAATTGCGTCCCGATTCAGTACATCGTCTACTAGCCGACTTGACTCCATGGGATTATTGCTGCCTCGGGCACCTTATGGCCGTTCTGCTGTGAGTCTAGATTATAGAATGGGATGAAAAACTGATAGTGAATTGTAACGTTCAGGGCCACCTAATGACGATGGATCACTGAAATTGCGTCCCGATTCAATACATCGTCCTCCAGCAGACTTGTCTCCATGGGTCTATTGCTGCCTCGGGCACCTTATGTCAGGCCTGCTGTGACTCAAAGATTTTCGAATCGGACGAAAAACTGATAGTGAATTGTAACGTTCAGGGCCTCCTAATGACGATGGAACACTCAAATTGTGTCCCGATTCAATACATCGTCCTCCAGCAGACTTGTCTCCATGGGTCTATTGCTGCCTCGGGCACCTTATGGCCGTTCAGCTGTGAGTCAAAGATTTTCGAATCGGACGAGAAACTGATAGTGAATTGTAACATTCAGGGCCACCTAATGACAATGGACCACGCAAATTGCGTCCCGATTCAATACATCGTCCTCCAGCCGAGTTGACTCCATGGGTCTATTGCTGCCTCGGGCACCTTATGGCCGTTCTGCTGTGTGTCTTGCCTATCGAATGGGACGAAAAACTGATAGTGAATTGTAACGTTCTTGGCCACCTAATGACGATGGATCACTCAAATTGCGTCCCGATTCAATACATCGTCCCCAGCCGACTTGTCTCCATGGGTCTATTGCTGCCTCGGGCACCTTATGGCCGTTCTGCTGTGAGTCTAGATTATCGAATGGGACGAAAAACTGATAGTGAATTGTAACGTTCAGGGCCACCTAATGACGACGGATCACTCAAATTGCGTCCTGATTCAATACATCGTCCTCCAGCAGACTTGACTTCATGGGTCTATTGCTGCCTCGGGCACCTAATGGCCGTTCTGCTGTGAGTCAAAGGTTTTCGAATCGGACGAAAAACTGATAGTGAATTGTAACTTTCAGGGCCACCTAATGACGATGGATAACTCAAATTGCATCCCGATTCAATACATCGTCCTCCAGCAGACTTGTCTCCATGGGTCGATTGCTGCCTCGGGCACCTTATGGCCGTTCTGCTGTGAGTCAAAGATTTTCGAATCGGACGAAAAACTGATAGTGATTTGTAACATTCAGGGCCACCTAATGACGATGGACCACACAAATTGCGTCCCGATTCAGTACATCGTCCACTGGCCAAATGACTCCATGGGACTATTGCTGCCTCGGGCACCTTATGGCCGTTCTGCTGTGAGTCTAGATTATAGAATGGGATGAAAAACTGATAGTGAATTGTAACGTTCAGGGCCACCTAATGACGATGGATCACTCAAATTGCGTCCCGATTCAATACATCGTCCTCCAGCACACTTGTCTCCATGGGTCTATTGCTGCCTCGGGCACCTTATGGCAGGCCTGCTGTGACTCAAAGATTTTCGAATCGGACGAAAAACTGATAGTGAATTGTAACGTTCAGGGCCTCCTAATGACGATGGAACACTCAAATTGCGTCCCGATTCAATACATGGTCCTCCAGCAGACTTGTCTCCATGCGTCTATTGGATCCTCGGGCACCTTATGGCCGTTCTGCTGTGAGTCAAAGATTTTCGAATCGGACGAAAAACTGATAGTGAATTGTAACGTTCAGGGCCACCTAATGACGATGGACCACTCAAATTGCGTCCCGATTCAATACATCGTCCTCCAGCCGACTTGACTCCATGGGTCTATTGCTGCCACGGGCACCTTATGGCCGTTCTGCTGTGAGTCTAGATTATCCAATGGGACAAAAAACTGATAGTGAATTGTAACGTTCAGGTCCTCCTAATGACGATGGATCACTCAAATTGCGTCCCGATTCAATACATCGTCCTCCAGCAGACTTGTCTCCATGGGTCTATTGACGCCTTGGGCACCTTATGGACGTTCTGCTGTGAGTCCAGATTATCGAATGGGACGAAAAACTGATAGTGAATTGTAACGTTCAGGGTCACCTAATGACGATGGATCACTCAAATTGCGTCCCGATTCAATACATCGTCCTCCAGCCGACTTGACACCATGGGTCTATTGCTGCCTCGGGCACCTTATGGCCGTTCTGCTGTGAGTCTAGATTATCGAATGGGACGAAAAACTGATAGTGAATTGTAACGTTCAGGGCCTCCTAATGACGATGGATCACTCAAATTGCGTCCCGATTCAATACATCGTCCTCCAGCCGACTTGACTCCATGGGTCTATTGCTGCCTCGGGCACCTTATGGCCGTTCTGCTGTGAGTCTAGATTATCGAATGGGACGAAAAACTGATAGTGAATTGTAACGTTCAGGGCCTCCTAATGACGATGGATCACTCAAATTGCGTCCCGATTCAATACATCGTCCTCCAGCAGACTTGTCTCCATGGGTCGATTGCTACCTCGGGCACCTAATGGCCGTTCTGCTGTGAGTCAAAGATTTTCGAATCGGACGAAAAACTGATAGTGAATTGTAACATTCAGGGCCACCTAATGACGATGGACCACGCAAATTGCGTCCCGATTCAATACATTGTCCTCCAGCCGAGTTGACTCCATGGGTCTATTGCTGCCTCGGGCACCTTATGGCCGTTCTGCTGTGAATCTAGATTATCGAATGGGACGAAAAACTGATAGTGAATTGTAACGTTAAGGGCCACCTAATGACGATGGATCACTCAAATTGCGTCCTGATTCAATACATCGTCCTCCAGCAGATTTGTCTCCATGGGTCTATTGCTGCCTCGGGCACCTTATGGCAGGCCTGCTGTGACTCAAAGATTTTCGAATCGGACGAAAAACTGATAGTGAATTGTAACGTTCAGGGCCTCCTAATGACGATGGAACACTCAAATTGCGTCCCGATTCAATACATCGTCCTCCAGCAGACTTGTCTCCATGCGTCTATTGCTGCCTCGGGCACCTTATGCCCGTTCTGCTGTGAGTCAAAGATTTTCGAATCGGACGAAAAACTGATAGTGAATTGTAACATTCGGGGCCACCTAATGACGATGGACCACGCAAATTGCGTCCCGATTCAATACATCGTCCTCCAGCCGAGTTGACTCCATGGGTCTATTGCTGCCTCGGGCACCTTATGGCCCTTCTGCTGTGAATCTAGATTATCGAATGGGACGAAAAACTGATAGTGAATTGTAACGTTCAGGGCCACCTAATGACGATGGATCACTCAAATTGCGTCCCGATTCAATACATCGTCCCCAGCCGACTTGTCTCCATGGGTCGATTGCTGCCTCTGGCACCTTATGGCCGTTCTGCTGTGAGGTTAGATTATCGAATGGGACGAAAAACTGATAGTGAATTGTAACGTTAAGGGCCACATAATGACGATGGATCACTCAAATTGCGTCCCGATTCAATACATCGTCCTCCAGCAGACTTGTCTCCATGGGTCGATTGCTGCCTCGGGCACCTTATGGCCGTTCTGCTGTGAGTCTAGATTATAGAATGGGATGAAAAACTGATAGTGAATTGTAACGTTCAGGGCCACCTAATGACGATGGATCACTCAAATTGCGTCCCGATTCAATATATCGTCCTCCAGCAGACTTGTCTCCATGGGTCTATTGCTGCCTCGGGCACCTTATGGCAGGCCTGCTGTGACTCAAAGATTTTCGAATCGGACGAAAAACTGATAGTGAATTGTAACGTTCAGGGCCTCCTAATGACGATGGAACACTCAAATTGCGTCCCGATTCAATACATCGTCCTCCAGCAGACTTGTCTCCATGCGTCTATTGCTGCCTCGGGCACCTTATGGCCGTTCTGCTGTGAGTCTAGATTATCGAATGGGACGAAAAACTGATAGTGAATTGTAACGTTCAGGGCCACCTAATGACGATGGATCACTCAAATTGCGTCCCGATTCAATACATCGTCCTCCAGCCGACTTGACTCCATGGGTCTATTGCTGCCTCGGGCACCTTATGGCCGTTCTGCTGTGAGTCTAGATTATCTAATGGGACGAAAAACTGATAGTGAATTGTAACGTTCAGGGCCTCCTAATGACGATGGATCACTCAAATTGCGTCCCGATTCAGTACATCGTCCACTAGCCGACTTGACTCCATGGGACTATTGCTGCCTCGGGCAGCTGTGAGTCTAGATTATAGAATGGGATAAAAAACTGATAGTGAATTGTAACGTTCAGGGCCACCTAATGACGATGGATCACTCAAATTGCGTCCCGATTCAATACATCGTCCCCAGCCGACTTGTCTCCATGGGTCGATTGCTGCCTCGGGCACCTTATGGCCGTTCTGCTGTGAGTCTAGATTATCGAATGGGACGAAAAACTGATAGTGAATTGTAACAGTCAGGGCCACCTAATGACGATGGACCACGCAAATTGCGTCCTGATTCAATACATCGTCCTCCAGCAGACTTGTCTCCATGGGTCTATTGGTGCCTCGGGCACCTTATGGCCGTTCTGCTGTGAATCTAGATTATCGAATGGGACGAAAAACTGATAGTGAATTGTAACGTTCAGGGCCACCTAATGACGATGGATCACTCAAATTGCGTCCCGATTCAATACATCGTCCCCAGCCGACTTGTCTCCATGGGTCTATTGCTGCCTCGGGCACCTTATGGCCGTTCTGCTGTGAGTCAAAGATTTTCGTATCGGACGAAAAACTGATAGTGAATTGTAACATTCAGGGCCACCTAATGACGATGGACCACGCAAATTGCATCCCGATTCAATACATTGTCCTCCAGCCGAGTTGACTCCATGGGTCTATTGCTGCCTCGGGCACCTTATGGCCGTTCTGCTGTGAGTCTAGATTATCGAATGGGACGAAAAACTGATAGTGAATTGTAACGTTCAGGGCCACCTAATGACGATGGATCACTCAAATTGCGTCCCGATTCAATACATCGTCCTCCAGCCGACTTGACACCATGGGTCTATTGCTGCCTCGGGCACCTTAGGGCCGTTCTGCTGTGAGTCTAGATTATCGAATGGGACGAAAAACTGATAGTGAATTGTAACGTTCAGGGCCTCCTAATGACGATGGATCACTCAAATTGCGTCCCGATTCAATACATCGTCCTCCAGCCGAATTGACTCCATGGGTCTATTGCTGCCTCGGGCACCTTATGGCCGTTCTGCTGTGAGTCTAGATTATCGAATGGGACGAGAAACTGATAGTGAATTGTAACATTCAGGGCCTCCTAATGACGATGGATCACTCAAATTGCGTCCCGATTCAATACGTCGTCCTCCAGCAGACTTGTCTCCATGGGTCGATTGCTGCCTCGGGCACCTAATGGCCTTTCTGCTGTGAGTCAATGATTTTCGTATCGGACGAAAAGCTGATAGTGATTTGTAACATTCAGGGCCACCTAATGACGATGGACCACACAAATTTCGTCCCGATTCAGTACATCGTCCACTAGCCGACTTGACTCCATGGGACTATTGCTGCCTCGGGCAGCTGTGAGTCTAGATTATAGAATGGGATGAAAAACTGATAGTGAATTGTAACGTTCAGGGCCACCTAATGACGATGGATCACTCAAATTGCGTCCCGTTTCAATACATCGTCCTCCAGCAGACTTGTCTCCATGGGTGGTCTATTGCTGCCTCGGTCACCTTATGGCAGGCCTGCTGTGACTCAAAGATTTTCGAATCGGACGAAAAACTGATAGTGAATTGTAACGTTCAGGGCCTCCTAATGACGATGGAACACTCAAATTGCGTCCCGATTCAATACATCGTCCTCCAGCAGACTTGTCTCCATGCGTCTATTGCTGCCTCGGGCACCTTATGGCCGTTCTGCTGTGAGTCAAAGAATTTCGAATCGGTAGAAAAACTGATAGTGAATTTTAACATTCAGGGCCACCTAATGACGATGGACCACGGAAATTGCGTCCCGATTCAATACATCGTCCTCCAGCCGAGTTGACTCCATGGGTCTATTGCTGCCTCGGGCACCTTATGGCCGTTCTGCTGTGAGTCAAAGATTTTCGAATCGGACGAAAAACTGATAGTGATTTGTAACATTCAGGGCCACCTAATGACGATGGACCACACAAATTGCGTCCCGATTCAGTACATCGCCCACTAGCCGACTTGACTCCATGGGACTATTGCTGCCTCGGGCACCTTATGGCCGTTCTGCTGTGAGTCTAGATTATAGAATGGGATGAAAAACTGATAGTGAATTGTAACGTTCAGGGCCACCTAATGACGATGGATCACTCAAATTGCGTCCCGATTCATTACATCGTCCCCAGCCGACTTGTCTCCATGGCTCTATTGCTGCCTCGGGCACCTTATGGCCGTTCTGCTGTGAGTCAAAGATTTTCGTATCGGACGAAAAACTGATAGTGAATTGTAACATTCAGGGCCACCTAATGACGATGGACCACGCAAATTGCGTCCCGATTCAATACATTGTCCTCCAGCCGAGTTGACTCCATGGGTCTATTGCTGCCTCGGGCACCTTATGGCCGTTCTGCTGTGAATCTAGATTATCGAATGGGACGAAAAACTGATAGTGAATTGTAACGTTCAGGGCCACCTAATGACGATGGATCACTCAAATTGCGTCCCGATTCAATACATCGTCCCCAGCCGACTTGTCTCCATGGGTCTATTGCTGCCTCGGGCACCTTATGGCCGTTCTGCTGTGAGTCTAGATTATCGAATGGGACGAAAAACTGATAGTGAATTGTAACGTTCAGGGCCACCTAATGACGATGGATCACTCAAATTGCGTCCCGATTCAATACATCGTCCTCCAGCCGACTTGACACCATGGGTCTATTGCTGCCTCGGGCACCTTAGGGCCGTTCTGCTGTGAGTCTAGATTATCGAATGGGACGAAAAACTGATAGTGAATTGTAACGTTCAGGGCCTCCTAATGACGATGGATCACTCAAATTGCGTCCCGATTCAATACATCGTCCACCAGCCGAATTGACTCCATGGGTCTATTGCTGCCTCGGGCACCTTATGGCCGTTCTGCTGTGAGTCTAGATTATCGAATGGGACGAAAAACTGATAGTGAATTGTAACATTCAGGGCCTCCTAATGACGATGGATCACTCAAATTGCGTCCCGATTCAATACGTCGTCCTCCAGCAGACTTGTCTCCATGGGTCGATTGCTGCCTCGGGCACCTAATGGCCTTTCTGCTGTGAGTCAATGATTTTCGTATCGGACGAAAAGCTGATAGTGATTTGTAACATTCAGGGCCACCTAATGACGATGGACCACACAAATTGCGTCCCGATTCAGTACATCGTCCACTAGCCGACTTGACTCCATGGGACTATTGCTGCCTCGGGCAGCTGTGAGTCTAGATTATAGAATGGGATGAAAAACTGATAGTGAATTGTAACGTTCAGGGCACCTAATGACGATGGATCACTCAAATTGCGTCCCGTTTCAATACATCGTCCTCCAGCAGACTTGTCTCCATGGGTCTATTGCTGCCTCGGTCACCTTATGGCAGGCCTGCTGTGACTCAAAGATTTTCGAATCGGACGAAAAACTGATAGTGAATTGTAACGTTCAGGGCCTCCTAATGACGATGGAACACTCAAATTGCGTCCCGATTCAATACATCGTCCTCCAGCAGACTTGTCTCCATGCGTCTATTGCTGCCTCGGGCACCTTATGGCCGTTCTGCTGTGAGTCAAAGATTTTCGAATCGGTAGAAAAACTGATAGTGAATTTTAACATTCAGGGCCACCTAATGACGATGGACCACGGAAATTTCGTCCCGATTCAATACATCGTCCTCCAGCCGAGTTGACTCCATGGGTCTATTGCTGCCTCGGGCACCTTATGGCCGTTCTGCTGTGAGTCAAAGATTTTCGAATCGGACGAAAAACTGATAGTGATTTGTAACATTCAGGGCCACCTAATGACGATGGACCACACAAATTGCGTCCCGATTCAGTACATCGTCCACTAGCCGACTTGACTCCATGGGACTATTGCTGCCTCGGGCACCTTATGGCCGTTCTGCTGTGAGTCTAGATTATAGAATGGGATGAAAAACTGATAGTGAATTGTAACGTTCAGGGCCACCTAATGACGATGGATCACTCAAATTGCGTCCCGATTCAATACATCGTCCTCCAGCAGACTTGTCTCCATGGGTCTATTGGTGCCTCGGGCACCTTATGGCAGGCCTGCTGTGACTCAAAGATTTTCGAATCGGACGAAAAACTGATAGTGAATTGTAACGTTCAGGGCCTCCTAATGACGACGGAACACTCAAATTGCGTCCCGATTCAATACATCGTCCTCCAGCAGACTTGTCTCCATGCGACTATTGCTGCCTCGCGCACCTTATGGCCGTTCTGCTGTGAGTCAAAGATTTTCGAATCGGACGAAAAACTGATAGTGAATTGTAACGTTCAGGGCCACCTAATGACGATGGATCACTCAAATTGCGTCCCGATTCAATACATCGTCCTCCAGCCGACTTGACTCCATGAGTCTATTGCTGCCTCGGGCACCTCATGGCCGTTCTGCTGTGAGTCTAGATTATCGAATGGGACAAAAAACTGATAGTGAATTGTAACGTTCAGATCCTCCTAATGACGATGGATCACTCAAATTGCGTCCCGATTCAATACATCGTCCTGCAGCCGACTTGTCTCCATGGGTCGATTGCTGCCTCGGGCACCTAATGGCCGTTCTGCTGTGAGTCAAAGATTTTCGTATCGGACGAAAAACTGATAGTGAATTGTAACATTCAGGGCCACCTAATGGCGATGGACCACGCAAATTGCGTCCCGATTCAATACATTGTCCTCCAGCCGAGGTGACTCCATGGGTCTATTGCTGCCTCGGGCACCTTATGGCCGTTCTGCTGTGAATCTAGATTATCGAATGGGACGAAAAACTGATAGTGAATTGTAACGTTCAGGGCTACCTAATGACGATGGATCACTCAAATTGCGTCCCGATTCAATACATCGTCCCCAGCCGACTTGTCTCCATGGGTCTATTGCTGCCTCGGGCACCTTATGGCCGTTCTGCTGTGAGTCTAGATTATCGAATGGGACGAAAAACTGATAGTGAATTGTAACGTTCAAGGCCACCTAATGACGATGGATCACTCAAATTGCGTCCTGATTCAATACATCGTCCTCCTGCAGACTTGACTTCATGGGTCTATTGCTGCCTCGGGCACCTTATGGCCGTTCTGCTGTGAGTCAAAGATTTTCGAATCGGACGAAAAACTGATAGTGAATTGTAACTTTCAGGGCCACCTAATGACGATGGATCACTCAAATTGCGTCCCGATTCAATACAGGGTCCTCCAGCAGACTTGTCTCCATGGGTCGATTGCTGCATCGGGCACCTTATGGCCGTTCTGCTGTGAGTCAAAGATTTTCGAATCGGACGAAAAACTGATAGTGATTTGTAACATTCAGGGCCACCTAATGACGATGGACCACACAAATTGCGTCCCGATTTAGTACATCGTCCACTAGCCGACTTGACTCCATGGGACTATTGCTGCCTCGGGCACCTTATGGCCGTTCTGCTGTGAGTCTAGATTATAGAATGGGATGAAAAACTGATAGTGAATTGTAACGTTCAGGGCCGCCTAATGGCGATGGATCACTCAAATTGCGTCCCGATTCAATACATCGTCGTCCAGCAGACTTGTCTCCATGGGTCTATTGCTGCCTCGGGCACCTTATGGCAGGCCTGCTGTGACTCAAAGATTTTCGAATCGGACGAAAAACTGATAGTGAATTGAAACGTTCAGGGCCTCCTAATGACGATGGAACACTCAAATTGCGTCCCGATTCAATACATCGTACTCCAGCAGACTTGTCTCCATGCGTCTATTGCTGCCTCGAGCACCTTATGGCCGTTCTGCTGTGAGTCAAAGATTTTCGAATCGGACGAAAAACTGATAGTGAATTGTAACATTCAGGGCCACCTAATGACGATGGACCACGCAAATTGCGTCCCGATTCAATACATCGTCCTCCAGCCGAGTTGACTCCATGGGTCTATTGCTGCCTCGGGCACCTTATGGCCGTTCTGCTGTGAATCTAGATTATCGAATGGGACGAAAAACTGATACTGAATTGTAACGTTCAGGGCCACCTAAGACGATGGATCACTCAAATTGCGTCCCGATTCAACACATCGTCCTCCAGCCGACTTGACTCCATGGGTCTATTGCTGCCTCGGGCTCCTTAGGGCCGTTCTGCTGTGAGTCTAGATTATCGAATGGGACGAAAAACTGATAGTGAATTGTAACGTTCAGGGCCTCCTAATGACGATGGATCACTCAAATTGCGTCCCGATTCAATACATCGTCCTCCAGCCAACTTGACTCCATGGGTCTATTGCTGCCTCGGGCACCTTATGGCCGTTCTGCTGTGACTCTAGATTATCGAATGGGACGAAAAACTGATAGTGAATTGTAACATTCAGGGCCTCCTAATGACGATGGATCACTCAAATTGCGTCCCGATTCAATACGTCGTCCTCCAGCAGACTTGTCTCCATGGGTCGATTGCTGCCTCGGGCACCTAATGGCCGTTCTGCTGTGAGTCAAAGATTTTCGTATCGGACGAAAAACTGATAGTGATTTGTAACATTCAGGGCCACCTAATGACGATGGACCACACAAATTGCGTCCCGATTCAGTACATCGTCCACTAGCCGACTTGACTCCATGGGACTATTGCTGCCTCGTGCAGCTGTGAGTCTAGATTATAGAATGGGATGAAAAACTGATAGTGAATTGTAACGTTCAGGGCCACCTAATGACGATGGATCACTCAAATTGCGTCCCGTTTCAATACATCGTCCTCCAGCAGACTTGTCTCCATGGGTCTATTGCTGCCTCGGTCACCTTATGGCAGGCCTGCTGTGACTCAAAGATTTTCGAATCGTACGAAAAACTGATAGTGAATTGTAACGTTCAGGGCCTCCTAATGACGATGGAACACTCAAATTGCGTCCCTATTCAATACATCGTCCTCCAGCAGACTTGTCTCCATGCGTCTATTGCTGCCTCGGGCACCTTATGGCCGTTCTGCTGTGAGTCAAAGATTTTCGAATCGGACGAAAAACTGATAGTGAATTGTAACATTCAGGGCCACCTAATGACGATGGACCACGCAAATTGCGTCCCGATTCAATACATCGTCCCCAGCCGACATGTCTCCATGGGTCTATTGCTGCCTCGGGCACCTTATGGCCGTTCTGCTGTGAGTCTAGATTATAGAATGGGATGAAAAACTGATAGTGAATTGTAAAGTTCAGATCCTCCTAATGACGATGGATCACTGAAAATTGCGTCCCGATTCAATACATCGTCCTCCAGCCGACTTGTCTCCATGGGTCTATTGCTGCCTCGGGCACCTTATGTCCGTTTTGCTGTGTGTCTAGATTATCGAATGGGACGAAAAACTGATAGTGAATTGTAACGTTCAGGGCCTCTTAATGACGATGGATCACTCAAATTGCGTCCCGATTCAATACGTCGTCCTCCAGCAGACTTGTCTCCATGGGTCGATTGCTGCCTCGGGCACCTAATGGCCGTTCTGCTGTGAGTCAAAGATTTTCGTATCGGACGAAAAACTGATAGTGAATTGTAACATTCAGGGCCACCTATTGACGATGGACCACGCAAATTGCGTCCCGATTCAATACATTGTCCTCCAGCCGAGTTGACTCCATGGGTCTATTGCTGCCTCGGGCACCTTATGGCCGTTCTGCTGTGAATCTAGATTATCGAATGGGACGAAAAACTGATAGTGAATTGTAACGTTCAGGGCCACCTAATGACGATGGATCACTCAAATTGCGTCCCGATTCAATACATCGTCCCCAGCCGACATGTCTCCATGGGTCTATTGCTGCCTCGGGCACCTTATGGCCGTTCTGCTGTGAGTCTAGATTATCGAATGGGACGAAAAACCGATAGTGAATTGTAACGTTCAAGGCCACCTAATGACGATGGATCACTCAAATTGCGTCCTGATTCAATACATCGTCCTCCTGCAGACTTGACTTCATGGGTCTATTGCTGCCTCGGGCACCTTATGGCCGTTCTGCTGTGAGTCAAAGATTTTCGAATCGGACGAAAAACTGATAGTGAATTGTAACTTTCAGGGCCACCTAATGACGATGGATCACTCAAATTGCGTCCCGATTCAATACATCGTCCTCCAGCAGACTTGTCTCCATGGGTCGATTGCTCCATCGGGCACCTTATGGCCGTTCTGCTGTGAGTCAAAGATTTTCGAATCGGACGAAAAACTGATAGTGAATTGTAACATTCAGGGCCACCTAATGTCGATGGACCACGCAAATTGCGTCCCGATTCAATACATCGTCCTCCAGCCGAGTTGACTCCATGGGTCTATTGCTGCCTCGGGCACCTTATGGCCGTTCTGCTGTGAATCTAGATTATCGAATGGGACGAAAAACTGATAGTGAATTGTAACGTTCACGGCCACCTAATGACGATGGATCACTCAAATTGCGTCCCGATTCAATACATTGTCCCCAGCCGACTTGTCTCCATGTGTGTATTGCTGCCTCGGGCACCTTATGGCCGTTCTGCTGTGAGTCTAGATTATCGAATGGGACGAAAAACTGATAGTTAATTGTAACGTTCAGGGCCACCTAATGACGATGGATCACTCAAATTGCGTCCCGATTCAATACATCGTCCTCCAGCCGAGATGACTCCATGGGTCTATTGCTGCCTCGGGCACCTTATGGCCGTTCTGCTGTGAATCTAGATTATCGAATAGGACGAAAAACTGATAGTGAATTGTAACGTTCACGGCCACCTAATGACGATGGATCACTCAAATTGCGTCCCGATTCAATACATCGTCCCCAGCCGACTTGTCTCCATGGGTCTATTGCTGCCTCGGGCACCTTATGGCAGGCCTGCTGTCACTCAAAGATTTTCGAATCGGACGAAAAACTGAGAGTGAATTGTAACGTTCAGATCCTCCTAATGACGATGGATCACTCAAATTGCGTCCCGATTCAATAAATCGTCCTCCAGCCGACTTGTCTCCATGGGTCTATTGCTGCCTCGGGCACCTTATGGCCGTTTTGCTGTGTGTCTAGATTATCGAATGGGACGAAAAACTGATAGTGAATTGTAACGTTCAGGGCCTCTTAATGACGATGGATCACTCAAATTGCGTCCCGATTCAATACGTCGTCCTCCAGCAGACTTGTCTCCATGGGTCGATTGCTGCCTCGGGCACCTAATGGCCGTTCTGCTGTGAGTCAAAGATTTTCGTATCGGACGAAAAACTGATAGTGAATTGTAACATTCAGGGCCACCTATTGACGATGGACCACGCAAATTGCGTCCCGATTCAATACATTGTCCTCCAGCCGAGTTGACTCCATGGGTCTATTGCTGCCTCGGGCACCTTATGGCCGTTCTGCTGTGAATCTAGATTATCGAATGGGACGAAAAACTGATAGTGAATTGTAACGTTCAGGGCCACCTAATGACGATGGATCACTCAAATTGCGTCCCGATTCAATACATCGTCCCAAGCCGACTTGTCTCCATGGGTCTATTGCTGCCTCGGGCACCTTATGGCCGTTCTGCTGTGAGTCTAGATTATCGAATGGGACGAAAAACCGATAGTGAATTGTAACGTTCAAGGCCACCTAATGACGATGGATCACTCAAATTGCGTCCTGATTCAATACATCGTCCTCCTGCAGACTTGACTTCATGGGTCTATTGCTGCCTCGGGCACCTTATGGCCGTTCTGCTGTGAGTCAAAGATTTTCGAATCGGACGAAAAACTGATAGTGAATTGTAACTTTCAGGGCCACCTAATGACGATGGATCACTCAAATTGCGTCCCGATTCAATACATCGTCCTCCAGCAGACTTGTCTCCATGGGTCGATTGCTCCATCGGGCACCTTATGGCCGTTCTGCTGTGAATCTAGATTATCGAATGGGACGAAAAACTGATAGTGAATTGTAACGTTCACGGCCACCTAATGACGATGGATCACTCAAATTGCGTCCCGATTCAATACATTGTCCCCAGCCGACTTGTCTCCATGGGTGTATTGCTGCCTCGGGCACCTTATGGCCGTTCTGCTGTGAGTCTAGATTATCGAATGGGACGAAAAACAGATAGTTAATTGTAACGTTCAGGGCCACCTAATGACGATGGATCACTCAAATTGCGTCCTGATTCAATACATCGTCCTCCAGCAGACTTGTCTCCATGGGTCTATTGCTGCCTCGGGCACCTTATGGCCGTTCTGCTGTGAGTCTAGATTATCGAATGGGACGAAAAACTGATAGTGAATTGTAACGTTCAGGGGCACCTAATGACGATGGATCACTCAAATTGCGTCCCGATTCAATACATCGTCCTCCAGCCGACTTGACTCCATGGGTCTATTGCTGCCTCGGGCACCTTATGGCCGTTCTGCTGCGAATCTAGATTATCGAATGGGACGAAAAACTGATAGTGAATTGTAACGTTCAGGGCCTCCTAATGACGATGGATCACTCAAATTGCGTCCCGATTCAATACATCGTCCTCCAGCCGACTTGACTCCATGGGTCTATTGCTGCCTCTGGCACCTTATGGCCGTTCTGCTGTGAGTCTAGATTATCGAATGGACGAAAAACTGATAGTGAATTGTAACGTTGAGGGCCTCCTAATGACGATGGATCACTCAAATTGCGTCCCGATTCAATACATCGTCCCCAGCCGACTTGTCTCCATGGGTCTATTGCTGCCTCGGGCACCTTATGGCCGTTCTGCTGTGAGTCTAGATTATCGAATGGGACGAAAAACTGATAGTGATTTGTATCGTTCAGGGCCACCTAAGACGATGGATCACTCAAATTGCGTCCCGATTCAATACATCGTCCTCCAGCCGACTTGATTCCATGGGTCTATTGCTGCCTCGGGCACCTTATGGCCGTTCTGCTGTGAGTCTAGATTATCGAATGGGACGAAAAACTGATAGTGAATTGTTACGTTCAGGACCTCCTAATGACTCAAATTGCGTCCCGATTCAATACATCGTCCTCCAGCCGACTTGACTCCATGGGTCTATTGCTGCCTCGGGCACCTTATGGCCGTTCTGCTGTGACTCTACATTATCGAATGGGACGAAAAACTGATAGTGAATTGTAACGTTCAGGGCCTCCTAATGACGATGGATCACTCAAATTGCGTCCCGATTCAATACGTCGTCCTCCAGCAGTCTTGTCTCCATGGGTCGATTGCTGCCTCGGGCACCTAATGGCCGTTCTGCTGTAAATCAAAGATTTTCGAATCGGACGAAAAACTGATAGTGAATTGTAACATTCAGGGCCACCTAATGACGATGGACCACGCAAATTGCGTCCCGATTCAATACATTGTCCTCCAGCCGAGTTGACTCCATGGGTCTATTGCTGCCTCGGGCACCTTATGGCCGTTCTGCTGTGAATCTAGATTATCGAATGGGACGTAAAACTGATAGTGAATTGTAACGTTCATGGCCACCTAATGACGATGGATCACTCAAATTGCGTCCCGATTCAATACATCGTCCCCAGCCGACTTGTCTCCATGGGTCTATTGCTGCCTCGGGCACCTTATGGCCGTTCTGCTGTGAGTCTAGATTATCGAATGGGACGAAAAACTAATAGTGAATTGTAACGTTCAGGGCCACCTAATGACGATGGATCACTCAAATTGCGTCCTGATTCAATACATCGTCCTCCAGCAGACTTGACTTCATGGGTCTATTGCTGCCTCGGGCACCTTATGGCCGTTCTGCTGTGAGTCTAGATTATCGAATGGGACGAAAAACTGATAGTGAATTGTAACGTTCAGGGCCACATAATGACGATGGATCACTCAAATTGCGTCCTGATTCAATACATCGTCCTCCAGCAGACTTGTCTCCATGGGTCTATTGGTGCCTCGGGCACCTTATGGCAGGCCTGCTGTGACTCAAAGATTTTCGAATCGGACGAAAAACTGATAGTGAATTGTAACGTTCAGGGCCTCCAAATGACGATGGAACACTCAAACTGCGTCCCGATTCAATACATCGTCCTCCAGCAGACTTGCCTCCATGCGTCTATTGCTGCCTCAGGCACCTAATGGCCGTTCTGCTGTGAGTCAAAGATTTTCGTATCGGACGAAAAACTGATAGTGAATTGTAACATTCAGGGCCACCTAATGACGATGGACCACGCAAATTGCGTCCCGATTCAATACATTGTCCTCCAGCCGAGTTGACTCCATGGGTCTATTGCTGCCTCGGGCACCTTATGGCCGTTCTGCTGTGAATCTAGATTATCGAATGGGACGAAAAACTGATAGTGAATTGTTACGTTCGGGCCACCTAATGACGATGGATCACTCAAATTGCGTCCCGATTCAATACATCGTCCCCAGCCGACTTGTCTCCATGGGTCTATTGCTGCCTCGGGCACCTAATGGCCGTTCTGCTGTGAGTCAAAGATTTTCGTATCGGACGAAAAACTGATAGTGAATTGTAACATTCAGGGCCACCTAATGACGATGGACCACGCAAATTGCGTCCCGATTCAATACATTGTCCTCCAGCCGAGTTGACTCCATGGGTCTATTGCTGCCTCGGGCACCTTATGGCCGTTCTGCTGTGAATCTAGATTATCGAATGGGACGAAAAACTGATAGTGAATTGTAACGTTCAGGGCCACCTAATGACGATGGATCACTCAAATTGCGTCCCGATTCAATACATCGTCCCCAGCCGACTTGTCTCCATGGGTCTATTGCTGCCTCGGGCACCTTATGGCCGTTCTGCTGTGAGTCTAGATTATCGAATGGGACGAAAAACTGATAGTGAATTGTAACGTTCAGGGCCACCTAATGACGATGGATCACTCAAATTGCGTCCCGATTCAATACATCGTCCTCCAGCCGACTTGACTCCATGGTCTATTGCTGCCTCGGGCACCTTAGGGCCGTTCTGCTGTGAGTCTAGATTATCGAATGGGACGAAAAACTGATAGTGAATTGTAACGTTCAGGGCCTCCTAATGACGATGGATCACTCAAATTGCGTCCCGATTCAATACATCGTCCTCCAGCCGAATTGACTCCATGGGTCTATTGCTGCCTCGGGCACCTTATGGCCGTTCTGCTGTGAGTCTAGATTATAGAATGGGATGAAAAACTGATAGTGAATTGTAACGTTCAGGGCCACCTAATGACGATGGATCACTCAAATTGCGTCCCGATTCAATACATCGTCCTCCAGCAGACTTGTCTCCATGGGTCTATTGCTGCCTCGGGCACCTTATGGCAGGCCTGCTGTGACTCAAAGATTTTCGAATCGGACGAAAAACTGATAGTGAATTGTAACGTTCAGGGCCTCCTAATGACGATGGAACACTCAAATTGCGTCCCGATTCAATACATCGTCCTCCAGCAGACTTGTCTCCATGCGACTATTGCTGCCTCGGGCACCTTAAGGCCGTTCTGCTGTGAGTCAAAGATTTTCGAATCGGACGAAAAACTGATAGTGAATTGTAACGTTCAGGGCCACCTAATGACGATGGATCACTCAAATTGCGTCCCGATTCAATACATCGTCCTCCAGCCGACTTGACTCCATGAGTCTATTGCTGCCTCGGGCACCTCATGGCCGTTCTGCTGTGAGTCTAGATTATCGAATGGGACAAAAAACTGATAGTGAATTGTAACGTTCAGATCCTCCTAATGACGATGGATCACTCAAATAGCGTCCCGATTCAATACATCGTCCTGCAGCCGACTTGTCTCCATGGGTCTATTGCTGCCTCGGGCACCTTATGGCCGTTTTGCTGTGTGTCTAGATTATCGAATGGGACGAAAAACTGATAGTGAATTGTAACGTTCAGGGCCTCCTAATGACGATGGATCACTCAAATTGCCTCCCGATTCAATACGTCGTCCTCCAGCAGACTTGTCTCCATGGGTCGATTGCTGCCTCGGGCACCTAATGGCCGTTCTGCTGTGAGTCAAAGATTTTCGTATCGGACGAAAAACTGATAGTGAATTGTAACATTCAGGGCCACCTAATGACGATGGACCACGCAAATTGCGTCCCGATTCAATACATTGTCCTCCAGCCGAGTTGACTCCATGGGTCTATTGCTGCCTCGGGCACCTTATGACCGTTCTGCTGTGAATCTAGATTATCGAATGGGACGAAAAACTGATAGTGAATTGTAACGTTCAGGGCCACCTAATGACGATGGATCACTCAAATTGCGTCCCGATTCAATACATCGTCCCCAGCCGACTTGTCTCCATGGGTCTATTGCTGCCTCGGGCACCTTATGGCCGTTCTGCTGTGAGTCTAGATTATCGAATGGGACGAAAAACTGATAGTGAATTGTAACGTTCAAGGCCACCTAATGACGATGGATCACTCAAATTGCGTCCTGATTCAATACATCGTCCTCCTGCAGACTTGACTTCATGGGTCTATTGCTGCCTCGGGCACCTTATGGCCGTTCTGCTGTGAGTCAAAGATTTTCGAATCGGACGAAAAACTGATAGTGAATTGTAACTTTCAGGGCCACCTAATGACGATGGATCACTCAAATTGCGTCCCGATTCAATACATCGTCCTCCAGCAGACTTGTCTCCATGGGTCGATTGCTGCATCGGGCACCTTATGGCCGTTCTGCTGTGAGTCAAAGATTTTCGAATCGGACGAAAAACTGATAGTGATTTGTAACATTCAGGGCCACCTAATGACGATGGACCACACAAATTGCGTCCCGATTCAGGACATCGTCCACTAGCCGACTTGACTCCATGGGACTATTGCTGCCTCGGGCACCTTATGGCCGTTCTGCTGTGAGTCTAGATTATAGAATGGGATGAAAAACTGATAGTGAATTGTAACGTTCAGGGCCGCCTAATGGCGATGGATCACTCAAATTGCGTCCCGATTCAATACATCGTCCTCCAGCAGACTTGTCTCCATGGGTCTATTGCTGCCTCGGGCACCTTATGGCAGGCCTGCTGTGACTCAAAGATTTTCGAATCGGACGAAAAACTGATAGTGAATTGAAACGTTCAAGGCCTCCTAATGACGATGGAACACTCAAATTGCGTCCCGATTCAATACATCGTCCTCCAGCAGACTTGTCTCCATGCGTCTATTGCTGCCTCGGGCACCTTATGGCCGTTCTGCTGTGAGTCAAAGATTTTCGAATCGGACGAAAAACTGATAGTGAATTGTAACATTCAGGGCCACCTAATGACGATGGACCACGCAAATTGCGTCCCGATTCAATACATCGTCCTCCAGCCGAGTTGACTCCATGGGTCTATTGCTGCCTCGGGCACCTTATGGCCGTTCTGCTGTGAATCTAGATTATCGAATGGGACGAAAAACTGTTAGTGAATTGTAACGTTCAGGGCCACCTAAGACGATGGATCACTCAAATTGCGTCCCGATTCAATACATCGACCTCCAGCCGACTTGACTCCATGGGTCTATTGCTGCCTCGGGCTCCTTAGGGCCGTTCTGCTGTGAGTCTAGATTATCGAATGGGACGAAAAACTGATAGTGAATTGTAACGTTCAGGGCCTCCTAATGACGATGGATCACTCAAATTGCGTCCCGATTCAATACATCGTCCTCCAGCCGACTTGACTCCATGGGTCTATTGCTGCCTCGGGCACCTTATGGCCGTTCTGCTGTGACTCTAGATTATCGAATGGGACGAAAAACTGATAGTGAATTGTAACATTCAGGGCCTCCTAATGACGATGGATCACTCAAATTGCGTCCCGATTCAATACGTCGTCCTCCAGCAGACTTGTCTCCATGGGTCGATTGCTGCCTCGGGCACCTAATGGCCGTTCTGCTGTGAGTCAAAGATTTTCGTATCGGACGAAAAACTGATAGTGATTTGTAACATTCAAGGCCACCTAATGACGATGGACCACACAAATTGCGTCCCGATTCAGTACATCGTCCACTACCCGACTTGACTCCATGGGACTATTGCTGCCTCGGGCAGATGTGAGTCTAGATTAAAGAATGGGATGAAAAACTGATAGTGAATTGTAACGTTCAGGGCCACCTAATGACGATGGATCACTCAAATTGCGTCCCGATTCAATACATCGTCCTCCAGCAGACTTGTCTCCATGGGTCTATTGCTGCCTCGGTCACCTTATGGCAGGCCTGCTGTGACTCAAAGATTTTCGAATCGTACGAAAAACTGATAGTGAATTGTAACGTTCAGGGCCTCCTAATGACGATGGAACACTCAAATTGCGTCCCTATTCAACACATCGTTCTCCAGCAGACTTGTCTCCATGCGTCTATTGCTGCCTCCGGCACCTTATGGCCGTTCTGCTGTGAGTCAAAGATTTTCGAATCGGACGAAAAACTGATAGTGAATTGTAACGTTCAGGGCCTCCTAATGCCGATGGAACACTCAAATTGCGTCCCGATTCAATACATCGTCCTCCAGCAGACTTGTCTCCATGCGACTATTGCTGCCTCGGGCACCTTATGGCCGTTCTGCTGTGAGTCAAAGATTTTCGAATCGGACGAAAAACTGATAGTGAATTGTAACGTTCAGGGCCACCTAATGACGATGGATCACTCAAATTGCGTCCCGATTCAATACATCGTCCTCCAGCCGACTTGACTCCATGGGTCTATTGTTGCCTCGGGCACCTCATGGCCGTTCTGCTGTGAGTCTAGATTATCGAATGGGACAAAAAACTGATAGTGAATTGTAACATTCAGATCCTCCTAATGACGATGGATCACTCAAATTGCGTCCCGATTCAATACATCGTCCTCCAGCCGACTTGTCTCCATGGGTCTATTGCTGCCTCGGGCACCTTATGGCCGTTTTGCTGTGTGTCTAGATTATCGAATGGGACGTAAAACTGATAGTGAATTGTAACGTTCAGGGCCTCTTAATGACGATGGATCACTCAAATTGCGTCCCGATTCAATACGTCGTCCTCCAGCAGACTTGTCTCCATGTGTCGATTGCTGCCTCGGGCACCTAATGGCCGTTCTGCTGTGAGTCAAAGATTTTCGTATCGGACGAAAAACTGATAGTGAATTGTAACATTCAGGGCCACCTAATGACGATGGACCACGCAAATTGCGTCCCGATTCAATACATTGTCCTCCAGCCGAGTTGACTCCATGGGTCTATTGCTGCCTCGGGCACCTTATGGCCGTTCTGCTGTGAATCTAGATTATCGAATGGGACGAAAAACTGATAGTGAATTGTAACGTTCAGGGCCACCTAATGACGATGGATCACTCAAATTGCGTCCCGATTCAATACATCGTCCCCAGCCGACTTGTCTCCATGGGTCTATTGCTGCCTCGGGCATCTTATGGCCGTTCTGCTGTGAGTCTAGATTATCGAATGGGACGAAAAACCGATAGTGAATTGTAACGTTCAAGGCCACCTAATGACGATGGATCACTCAAATTGCGTCCTGATTCAATACATCGTCCTCCTGCAGACTTGACTTCATGGGTCTATTGCTGCCTCGGGCACCTTATGGCCGTTCTGCTGTGAGTCAAAGATTTTCGAATCGGACGAAAAACTGATAGTGAATTGTAACTTTCAGGGCCACCTAATGACGATGGATCACTTAAATTGCGTCCCGATTCAATACATCGTCCTCCAGCAGACTTGTCTCCATGGGTCGATTGCTGCATCGGGCACCTTATGGCCGTTCTGCTGTGAGTCAAAGATTTTCGAATCGGACGAAAAACTGATAGTGAATTGTAACATTCAGGGCCACCTAATGTCGATGGACCACGCAAATTGCGTCCCGATTCAATACATCGTCCTCCAGCCGAGTTGACTCCATGGGTCTATTGCTGCCTCGGGCACCTTATGGCCGTTCTGCTGTTAATCTAGATTATCGAATGGGACGAAAAACTGATAGTGAATTGTAACGTTCAGGGCCGCCTAATGACGATGGATCACTCAAATTGCGTCCCGATTCAATACATTGTCCCCAGCCGACTTGTCTCCATGGGTGTATTGCTGCCTCGGGAACCTGATGGCCGTTCTGCTGTGAGTCTAGATTATCGAATGGGACGAAAAACTGATAGTTAATTGTAACGTTCACGGCCACCTAATGACGATGGATCACTCAAATTGCGTCCTGATTCAATACATCGTCCTCCAGCAGACTTGTCTCCATGGGTCTATTGCTGCCTCGGGCACCTTATGGCCGTTCTGCTGTGAGTCTAGATTATCGAATGGGACGAAAAACTGATAGTGAATTGTAACGTTCAGGGGCACCTAATGACGATGGATCACTCAAATTGCGTCCCGATTCAATACATCGTCCTCCAGCCGACTTGACTCCATGGGTGTATTGCTGCCTCGGGCACCTTATGGCCGTTCTGCTGTGAATCTAGATTATCGAATGGGACGAAAAACTGATAGTGAATTGTAACGTTCAGGGCCTCCTAATGACGATGGATCACTCAAATTGCGTCCCGATTCAATACATCGTCCTCCAGCCGACTTGACTCCATGGGTCTATTGCTGCCTCGGGCACCTTATGGCCGTTCTGCTGTGAATCTAGATTATCGAATGGGACGTAAAACTGAAAGTGAATTGTAACGTTCAGGGCCACCTAATGACGATGGATCACTCAAATTGCGTCCCGATTCAATACATCGTCCCCAGCCGACTTGTCTCCATGGGTCTATTGCTGCCTCGGGCACCTTATGGCCGTTCTGCTGTGAGTCTAGATTATCGAATGGGACGAAAAACTGATAGTGAATTGTAACGTTCAGGGCCACCTAATGACGATGGATCACTCAAATTGCGTCCTGATTCAATACATCGTCCTCCAGCAGACTTGACTTCATGGGTCTATTGCTGCCTCGGGCACCTTAAGGCCGTTCTGCTGTAGGTCAAAGATTTTCGAATCGGACGAAAAACTGATAGTGAATTGTAACTTTCAGGGCCACCTAATGACGATGGATCACTCAAATTGCGTCCCGATTCAATACATCGTCCTCCAGCAGACTTGTCTCCATGGGTCGATTGCTGCCTCGGGCACCTTATGGCCGTTATGCTGTGAGTCAAAGATTTTCGAATCGGACGAAAACTGATAGTGATTTGTAACATTCAGGGCCACCTAATGACGATGGACCACACAGATTGCGTCCTGATTCAGTACATCGTCCACTAGCCGACTTGACTCCATGGGACTATTGCTGCCCGGGCACCTTATGGCCGTTCTGCTGTGAGTCTAGATTATAGAATGGGATGGAAAACTGATAGTGAATTGTAACGTTCAGGGCCACCTAATGACGATGGATCACTCAAATTGCGTCCCGATTCAATACATCGTCCTCCAGCAGACTTGTCTCCATGGGTCTATTGCTGCCTCGGTAACCTTATGGCAGGCCTGCTGTGACTCAAAGATTTTCGAATCGGACGAAAAACTGATAGTGAATTGTAACGTTCAGGGCCTCCTAATGACGATGGAACACTCAAATTGCGTCCCGATTCAATACATCGTCCTCCAGCAGACTTGTCTCCATGTGTCTATTGCTGCCTCGGGCACCTTATGGCCGTTCTGCTGTGAGTCAAAGATTTTCGAATCGGACGAAAAACTGATAGTGAATTGTAACTTTCAGGGCCACCTAATGACGATGGATCACTCAAATTGCGTCCCGATTCAATACATCGTCCTCCAGCAGACTTGTCTCCATGGGTCGATTGCTGCCTCGGGCACCTTGTGGCCGTTCTGCTGTGAGTCAAAGATTTTCGAATCAGGCGAAAAACTGATAGTGATTTGTAACATTCAGGGCCACCTAATGACGATGGACCACGCAAATTGCGTCCCGATTCAATACATTGTCCTCCAGCCGAGTTGACTCCATGGGTCTATTCCTGCCTCGGGCACCTTATGGCCGTTCTGCTGTGAATCTACATTATCGAATGGGACGAAAAACTGATAGTGAATTGTAACGTTGAGGGCCACCTAATTACGATGGATCACTCAAATTGCGTCCCGATTCAATACATCGTCCCCAGCCGACTTGTCTCCATGGGTCTATTGCTGCCTCGGGCACCTTATGGCCGTTCTGCTGTGAGTCTAGATTATCGAATGGGACGAAAAACTGATAGTGAATTGTAACGTTCAGGGCCACCTAAGACGATGGATCTCTCAAATTGCGTCCCGATTCAATACATCGTCCTCCAGCCGACTTGACTCCATGGGTCTATTGCTGCCTCGGGCACCTTATGGCCGTTCTGCTGTGACTCTAGATTATCGAATGGGACGAAAAACTGATAGTGAATTGTAACGTTCAGGGCCTCCTAATGACGATGGATCACTCAAATTGCGTCCCGATTCAATACGTCGTCCTCCAGCAGACTTGTCTCCATGGGTCGATTGCTGCCTCGGGCACCTAATGGCCGTTCTGCTGTAAATCAAAGATTTTCATATCGGACGAAAAACTGATAGTGAATTGTAACATTCAGGGCCACCTAATGACGATGGACCACGCAAATTGCGTCCCGATTCAATACATCGTCCTCCAGCCGAGTTGACTCCATGGGTCTATTGCTGCCTCGGGCACCTTATGGCCGTTCTGCTGTGAATCTAGATTATCGAATGGGACGTAAAACTGATAGTGAATTGTAACGTTCAGGGCCACCTAATGACGATGGATCACTCAAATTGCGTCCCGATTCAATACATCGTCCCCAGCCGACTTGTCTCCATGGGTCTATTGCTGCCTCGGGCACCTTATGGCCGTTCTGCTGTGAGTCTAGATTATCGAATGGGACGAAAAACTGATAGTGAATTGTAACGTTCAGGGCCACCTAATGACGATGGATCACTCAAATTGCGTCCTGATTCAATACATCGTCCTCCAGCAGACTTGACTTCATGGGTCTATTGCTGCCTCGGGCACCTTATGGCCGTTCTGCTGTAGGTCAAAGATTTTCGAATCGGACGAAAAACTGATAGTGAATTGTAACTTTCAGGGCCACCTAATGACGATGGATCACTCAAATTGCGTCCCGATTCAATACATCGTCCTCCAGCAGACTTGTCTCCATGGGTCGATTGCTGCCTCGGGCACCTTATGGCCGTTATGCTGTGAGTCAAAGATTTTCGAATCGGACGAAAACTGATAGTGATTTGTAACATTCAGGGCCACCTAATGACGATGGACCACACAGATTGCGTCCCGATTCAGTACATCGTCCACTAGCCGACTTGACTCCATGGGACTATTGCTGCCCGGGCACCTTATGGCCGTTCTGCTGTGAGTCTAGATTATAGAATGGGATGGAAAACTGATAGTGAATTGTAACGTTCAGGGCCACCTAATGACGATGGATCACTCAAATTGCGTCCCGATTCAATACATCGTCCTCCAGCAGACTTGTCTCCATGGGTCTATTGCTGCCTCGGTAACCTTATGGCAGGCCTGCTGTGACTCAAAGATTTTCGAATCGGACGAAAAACTGGTAGTGAATTGTAACGTTCAGGGCCTCCTAATGACGATGGAACACTCAAATTGCGTCCCGATTCAATACATCGTCTTCCAGCAGACTTGTCTCCATGTGTCTATTGCTGCCTCGGGCACCTTATGGCCGTTCTGCTGTGAGTCAAAGATTTTCGAATCCGACGAAAAACTGATAGTGAATTGTAACTTTCAGGGCCACCTAATGACGATGGATCACTCAAATTGCGTCCCGATTCAATACATCGTCCTCCAGCAGACTTGTCTCCATGGGTCGATTGCTGCCTCGGGCACCTTGTGGCCGTTCTGCTGTGAGTCAAAGATTTTCGAATCAGGCGAAAAACTGATAGTGATTTGTAACATTCAGGGCCACCTAATGACGATGGACCACGCAAATTGCGTCCCGATTCAATACATTGTCCTCCAGCCGAGTTGACTCCATGGGTCTATTCCTGCCTCGGGCACCTTATGGCCGTTCTGCTGTGAATCTACATTATCGAATGGGACGAAAAACTGATAGTGAATTGTAACGTTGAGGGCCACCTAATTACGATGGATCACTCAAATTGCGTCCCGATTCAATACATCGTCCCCAGCCGACTTGTCTCCATGGGTCTATTGCTGCCTCGGGCACCTTATGGCCGTTCTGCTGTGAGTCTAGATTATCGAATGGGACGAAAAACTGATAGTGAATTGTAACGTTCAGGGCCACCTAAGACGATGGATCTCTCAAATTGCGTCCCGATTCAATACATCGTCCTCCAGCCGACTTGACTCCATGGGTCTATTGCTGCCTCGGGCACCTTATGGCCGTTCTGCTGTGAGTCTAGATTATCGAATGGGACGAAAAACTGATAGTGAATTGTAACGTTCAGGGCCTCCTAATGACGATGGATCACTCAAATTGCGTCCCGATTCAATACGTCGTCCTCCAGCAGACTTGTCTCCATGGGTCGATTCGTGCCTCGGGCTCCTAATGGCCGTTCTGCTGTAAATCAAAGATTTTCGTATCGGACGAAAAACTGATAGTGAATTGTTACATTCAGGGCCACCTAATGACGATGGACCACGCAAATTGCGTCCCGATTCAATACATTGTCCTCCAGCCGAGTTGACTCCATGGGTCTATTGCTGCCTCGGGCACCTTATGGCCGTTCTGCTGTGAATCTAGATTATCGAATGGGACGAAAAACTGATAGTGAATTGTAGCGTTCAGGGCCACCTAATGACGATGGATCACTCAAATTGCGTCCCGATTCAATACATCGTCCTCCTGCAGACTTGTCTCCATGGGTCTATTGCTGCCTCGGGCACCTTATGGCAGGCCTGCTGTGACTCAAAGATTTTCGAATCGGACGAAAAACTGATAGTGAATTGTAACGTTCAGAGCCTCCTAATGACGATGGAACACTCAAATTGCGTCCCGATTCAATACATCGTCCTCCAGCAGACTTGTCTCCATGGGTCTATTGCTGCCTCGGGCACCTTATGGCCGTTCTGCTGTGAGTCAAAGATTTTTGAATCGGACGAAAAACTGATAGTGAATTGTAACATTCAGGGCCACCTAATGACGATGGACCACGCAAATTGCGTCCCGATTCAATACATCGTCCTCCAGCCGAGTTGACTCCATGGGTCTATTGCTGCCTCGGGCACATTATGGCCGTTCTGCTGTGAATCTAGATTATCGAATGGGACGAAAAACTGATAGTGATTTGTAACATTCAGGGCCACCTAATGACGATGGACCACACAAATTGCGTCCCGATTCAGTACATCGTCCACTAGCCGACTTGACTCCATGGGAGTGCCTCCGGCACCTTATGGCCGTTCTGCTGTGAGTCTAGATTATCGAATGGGACGAAAAACCGATAGTGAATTGTAACGTTCAAGGCCACCTAATGACGATGGATCACTCAAATTGCGTCCTGATTCAATACATCGTCCTCCTGCAGACTTGACTTCATGGGTCTATTGCTGCCTCGGGCACCTTATGGCCGTTCTGCTGTGAGTCAAAGATTTTCGAATCGGGCGAAAAACTGATAGTGAATTGTAACTTTCAAGGCCACCTAATGACGATGGATCACTCAAATTGCGTCCCGATTCAATACATCGTCCTCCAGCAGACTTGTCTCCATGGGTCGATTGCTGCATCGGGCACCTTATGGCCGTTCTGCTGTGAGTCAAAGATTTTCGAATCGGACGAAAAACTGATAGTGAATTGTAACATTCAGGGCCACCTAATGTCGATGGACCACGCAAATTGCGTCCCGATTCAATACATCGTCCTCCAGCCGAGTTGACTCCATGGGTCTATTGCTGCCTCGGGCACCTTATGGCCGTTCTGCTGTTAATCTAGATTATCGAATGGGACGAAAAACTGATAGTGAATTGTAACGTTCAGGGCCACCTAATGACGATGGATCACTCAAATTGCGTCCCGATTCAATACATTGTCCCCAGCCGACTTGTCTCCATGGGTGTATTGCTGCCTCGGGCACCTGATGGCCGTTCTGCTGTGAGTCTAGATTATCGAATGGGACGAAAAACTGATAGTGAATTGTAACGTTCACGGCCACCTAATGACGATGGATCACTCAAATTGCGTCCTGATTCAATACATCGTCCTCCAGCAGACTTGTCTCCATGGGTCTATTGCTGCCTCGGGCACCTTATGGCCGTTCTGCTGTGAGTCTAGATTATCGAATGGGACGAAAAACTGATAGTGAATTGTAACGTTCAGGGGCACCTAATGACGATGGATCACTCAAATTGCGTCCCGATTCAATACATCGTCCTCCAGCCGACTTGACTCCATGGGTCTATTGCTGCCTCGGGCACCTTATGGCCGTTCTGCTGTGAATCTAGATTATCGAATGGGACGAAAAACTGATAGTGAATTGTAACGTTCAGGGCCTCCTAATGACGATGGATCACTCAAATTGCGTCCCGATTCAATACATCGTCCTCCAGCCGACTTGACTCCATGGGTCTATTGCTGCCTCTGGCACCTTATGGCCGTTCTCCTGTGAGTCTAGATTATCGAATGGACGAAAAACTGATAGTGAATTGTAACGTTCAGGGCCTCCTAATGACGATGGATCACTCAAATTGCGTCCCGATTCAATACATCGTCCCCAGCCGACTTGTCTCCATGGGTCTATTGCTGCCTCGGGCACCTTATGGCCGTTCTGCTGTGAATCTAGATTATCGAATGGGACGAAAAACTGATAGTGAATTGTAACGTTCAGGGCCACCTAATGACGATGGATCACTCAAATTGCGTCCCGATACAATACATCGTCCCCAGCCGACTTGTCTCCATGGGTCTATTGCGGCCTCGGGCACCTTATGGCCGTTCTGCTGTGAGTCTAGATTATCGAATGGGACGAAAAACCGATAGTGAATTGTAACGTTCAAGGCCACCTAATGACGATGGATCACTCAAATTGCGTCCTGATTCAATACATCGTCCTCCTGCAGACTTGACTTCATGGGTCTATTGCTGCCTCGGGCACCTTATGGCCGTTCTGCTGTGAGTCAAAGATTTTCGAATCGGACGAAAAACTGATAGTGAATTGTAACTTTCAGGGCCACCTAATGACGATGGATCACTCAAATTGCGTCCCGATTCAATACATCGTCCTCCAGCAGACTTGTCTCCATGGGTCGATTGCTGCATCGGGCACCTTATGGCCGTTCTGCTGTGAGTCAAAGATTTTCGAATCGGACGAAAAACTGATAGTGAATTGTAACATTCAGGGCCACCTAATGTCGATGGACCACGCAAATTGCGTCCCGATTCAATACATCGTCCTCCAGCCGAGTTGACTCCATGGGTCTATTGCTGCCTCGGGCACCTTATGGCCGTTCTGCTGTTAATCTAGATTATCGAATGGGACGAAAAACTGATAGTGAATTGTAACGTTCAGGGCCACCTAATGACGATGGATCACTCAAATTGCGTCCCGATTCAATACATTGTCCCCAGCCGACTTGTCTCCATGGGTGTATTGCTGCCTCGGGCACCTGATGGCCGTTCTGCTGTGAGTCTAGATTATCGAATGGGACGAAAAACTGATAGTTAATTGTAACGTTCACGGCCACCTAATGACGATGGATCACTCAAATTGCGTCCTGATTCAATACATCGTCCTCCAGCAGACTTGTCTCCATGGGTCTATTGCTGCCTCGGGCACCTTATGGCCGTTCTGCTGTGAGTCTAGATTATCGAATGGGACGAAAAACTGATTGTGAATTGTAACGTTCAGGGGCACCTAATGACGATGGATCACTCAAATTGCGTCCCGATTCAATACATCGTCCTCCAGCCGACTTGACTCCATGGGTCTATTGCTGCCTCGGGCACCTTATGGCCGTTCTGCTGTGAATCTAGATTATCGAATGGGACGAAAAACTGATAGTGAATTGTAACGTTCAGGGCCTCCTAATGACGATGGATCACTCAAATTGCGTCCCGATTCAATACATCGTCCTCCAGCCGACTTGACTCCATGGGTCTATTGCTGCCTCTGGCACCTTATGGCCGTTCTCCTGTGAGTCTAGATTATCGAATGGACGAAAAATTGATAGTGAATTGTAACGTTCAGGGCCTCCTAATGACGATGGATCACTCAAATTGCGTCCCGATTCAATACATCGTCCCCAGCCGACTTGTCTCCATGGGTCTATTGCTGCCTCGGGCACCTTATGGCCGTTCTGCTGTGAGTCTAGATTATCGAATGGGACGAAAAACTGATAGTGAATTGTATCGTTCAGGGCCACCTAAGACGATGGATCACTCAAATTGCGTCCCGATTCAATACATCGTCCTCCAGCCGACTTGATTCCATGGGTCTATTGCTGCCTCGGGCACCTTATGGCCGTTCTGCTGTGAGTCTAGATTATCGAATGGGACGAAAAACTGATAGTGAATTGTAACGTTCAGGGCCTCCTAATGACGATGGATCACTCAAATTGCGTCCCGATTCAATACATCGTCCTCCAGCCGACTTGACTCCATGGGTCTATTGCTGCCTCGGGCACCTTATGGCCGTTCTGCTGTGAATCTAGATTATCGAATGGGACGTAAAACTGATAGTGAATTGTAACGTTCAGGGCCACCTAATGACGATGGATCACTCAAATTGCGTCCCGATTCAATACGTCGTCCTCCAGCAGACTTGTCTCCATGGGTCGATTGCTGCCTCGGGCACCTAATGGCCGTTCTGCTGTAAATCAAAGATTTTCGTATCGGACGAAAAACTGATAGTGAATTGTAACATTCAGGGCCACCTAATGACGATGGACCACGCAAATTGCGTCCCGATTCAAGACATTGTCCTCCAGCCGAGTTGACTCCATGGGTCTATTGCTGCCTCGGGCACCTTATGGCCGTTCTGCTGTGAATCTAGATTATCGAATGGGACGTAAAACTGATAGTGAATTGTAACGTTCAGGGCCACCTAATGACGATGGATCACTCAAATTGCGTCCCGATTCAATACATCGTCCCCAGCCGACTTGTCTCCATGGGTCTATTGCTGCCTCGGGCACCTTATGGCCGTTCTGCTGTGAGTCTAGATTATCGAATGGGACGAAAAACTGATAGTGAATTGTAACGTTCAGGGCCACCTAATGACGATGGATCACTCAAATTGCGTCCTGATTCAATACATCGTCCTCCAGCAGACTTGACTTCATGGGTCTATTGCTGCCTCGGGCACCTTAAGGCCGTTCTGCTGTAGGTCAAAGATTTTCGAATCGGACGAAAAACTGATAGTGAATTGTAACTTTCAGGGCCACCTAATGACGATGGATCACTCAAATTGCGTCCCGATTCAATACATCGTCCTCCAGCAGACTTGTCTCCATGGGTCGATTGCTGCCTCGGGCACCTTATGGCCGTTATGCTGTGAGTCAATGATTTTCGAATCGGACGAAAACTGATAGTGATTTGTAACATTCAGGGCCACCTAATGACGATGGACCACACAGATTGCGTCCCGATTCAGTACATCGTCCACTAGCCGACTTGACTCCATGGGACTATTGCTGCCCGGGCACCTTATGGCCGTTCTGCTGTGAGTCTAGATTATAGAATGGGATGGAAAACTGATAGTGAATTGTAACGTTCAGGGCCACCTAATGACGATGGATCACTCAAATTGCGTCCCGATTCAATACATCGTCCTCCAGCAGACTTGTCTCCATGGGTCTATTGCTGCCTCGGTAACCTTATGGCAGGCCTGCTGTGACTCAAATATTTTCGAATCGGACGAAAAACTGATAGTGAATTGTAACGTTCAGGGCCTCCTAATGACGATGGAACACTCAAATTGCGTCCCGATTCAATACATCGTCCTCCAGCAGACTTGTCTCCATGTGTCTATTGCTGCCTCGGGCACCTTATGGCCGTTCTGCTGTGAGTCAAAGATTTTCGAATCGGACGAAAAACTGATAGTGAATTGTAACTTTCAGGGCCACCTAATGACGATGGATCACTCAAATTGCGTCCCGATTCAATACATCGTCCTCCAGCAGACTTGTCTCCATGGGTCGATTGCTGCCTCGGGCACCTAATGGCCGTTCTGCTGTAAATCAAAGATTTTCGTATCGGACGAAAAACTGATAGTGAATTGTAACATTCAGGGCCACCTAATGACGATGGACCACGCAAATTGCGTCCCGATTCAATACATTGTCCTCCAGCCGAGTTGACTCCATGGGTCTATTGCTGCCTCGGGCACCTTATGGCCGTTCTGCTGTGAATCTAGATTATCGAATGGGACGTAAAACTGATAGTGAATTGTAACGTTCAGGGCCACCTAATGACGATGGATCACTCAAATTGCGTCCCGATTCAATACATCGTCCCCAGCCGACTTGTCTCCATGGGTCTATTGCTGCCTCGGGCACCTTATGGCCGTTCTGCTGTGAGTCTAGATTATCGAATGGGACGAAAAACTGATAGTGAATTGTAACGTTCAGGGCCACCTAATGACGATGGATCACTCAAATTGCGTCCTGATTCAATACATCGTCCTCCAGCAGACTTGACTTCATGGGTCTATTGCTGCCTCGGGCACCTTAAGGCCGTTCTGCTGTAGGTCAAAGATTTTCGAATCGGACGAAAAACTGATAGTGAATTGTAACTTTCAGGGCCACCTAATGACGATGGATCACTCAAATTGCGTCCCGATTCAATACATCGTCCTCCAGCAGACTTGTCTCCATGGGTCGATTGCTGCCTCGGGCACCTTATGGCCGTTATGCTGTGAGTCAATGATTTTCGAATCGGACGAAAACTGATAGTGATTTGTAACATTCAGGGCCACCTAATGACGATGGACCACACAGATTGCGTCCCGATTCAGTACATCGTCCACTAGCCGACTTGACTCCATGGGACTATTGCTGCCCGGGCACCTTATGGCCGTTCTGCTGTGAGTCTAGATTATAGAATGGGATGGAAAACTGATAGTGAATTGTAACGTTCAGGGCCACCTAATGACGATGGATCACTCAAATTGCGTCCCGATTCAATACATCGTCCTCCAGCAGACTTGTCTCCATGGGTCTATTGCTGCCTCGGTAACCTTATGGCAGGCCTGCTGTGACTCAAATATTTTCGAATCGGACGAAAAACTGATAGTGAATTGTAACGTTCAGGGCCTCCTAATGACGATGGAACACTCAAATTGCGTCCCGATTCAATACATCGTCCTCCAGCAGACTTGTCTCCATGTGTCTATTGCTGCCTCGGGCACCTTATGGCCGTTCTGCTGTGAGTCAAAGATTTTCGAATCGGACGAAAAACTGATAGTGAATTGTAACGTTGAGGGCCACCTAATTACGATGGATCACTCAAATTGCGTCCCGATTCAATACATCGTCCCCAGCCGACTTGTCTCCATGGGTCTATTGCTGCCTCGGGCACCTTATGGCCGTTCTGCTGTGAGTCTAGATTATCGAATGGGACGAAAAACTGATAGTGAATTGTAACGTTCAGGGCCACCTAAGACGATGGATCTCTCAAATTGCGTCCCGATTCAATACATCGTCCTCCAGCCAACTTGACTCCATGGGTCTATTGCTGCCTCGGGCACCTTATGGCCGTTCTGCTGTGACTCTAGATTATCGAATGGGACGAAAAACTGATAGTGAATTGTAACGTTCAAGGCCTCCTAATGACGATGGATCACTCAAATTGCGTCCCGATTCAATACGTCGTCCTCCAGCAGACTTGTCTCCATGGGTCGATTGCTGCCTCGGGCACCTAATGGCCGTTCTGCTGTAAATCAAAGATTTTCGTATCGGACGAAAAACTGATAGTGAATTGTAACATTCAGGGCCACCTAATGACGATGGACCACGCAAATTGCGTCCCGATTCAATACATCGTCCTCCAGCCGAGTTGACTCCATGGGTCTATTGCTGCCTCGGGCACCTTATGGCCGTTCTGCTGTGAATCTAGATTATCGAATGGGACGTAAAACTGATAGTGAATTGTAACGTTCAGGGCCACCTAATGACGATGGATCACTCAAATTGCGTCCCGATTCAATACATCGTCCCCAGCCGACTTGTCTCCATGGGTCTATTGCTGCCTCGGGCACCTTATGGCCGTTCTGCTGTGAGTCTAGATTATCGAATGGGACGAAAAACTGATAGTGAATTGTAACGTTCAGGGCCACCTAATGACGATGGATCACTCAAATTGCGTCCTGATTCAATACATCGTCCTCCAGCAGACTTGACTTCATGGGTCTATTGCTGCCTCGGGCACCTTATGGCCGTTCTGCTGTAGGTCAAAGATTTTCGAATCGGACGAAAAACTGATAGTGAATTGTAACTTTCAGGGCCACCTAATGACGATGGATCACTCAAATTGCGTCCCGATTCAATACATCGTCCTCCAGCAGACTTGTCTCCATGGGTCGATTGCTGCCTCGGGCACCTTATGGCCGTTATGCTGTGAGTCAAAGATTTTCGAATCGGACGAAAACTGATAGTGATTTGTAACATTCAGGGCCACCTAATGACGATGGACCACACAGATTGCGTCCCGATTCAGTACATCGTCCACTAGCCGACTTGACTCCATGGGACTATTGCTGCCCGGGCACCTTATGGCCGTTCTGCTGTGAGTCTAGATTATAGAATGGGATGGAAAACTGATAGTGAATTGTAACGTTCAGGGCCACCTAATGACGATGGATCACTCAAATTGCGTCCCGATTCAATACATCGTCCTCCAGCAGACTTGTCTCCATGGGTCTATTGCTGCCTCGGTAACCTTATGGCAGGCCTGCTGTGACTCAAAGATTTTCGAATCGGACGAAAAACTGATAGTGAATTGTAACGTTCAGGGCCTCCTAATGACGATGGAACACTCAAATTGCGTCCCGATTCAATACATCGTCTTCCAGCAGACTTGTCTCCATGTGTCTATTGCTGCCTCGGGCACCTTATGGCCGTTCTGCTGTGAGTCTAGATTATCGAATGGGACGAAAAACTGATAGTGAATTGTAACGTTCAGGGCCACCTAAGACGATGGATCTCTCAAATTGCGTCCCGATTCAATACATCGTCCTCCAGCCGACTTGACTCCATGGGTCTATTGCTGCCTCGGGCACCTTATGGCCGTTCTGCTGTGAGTCTAGATTATCGAATGGGACGAAAAACTGATAGTGAATTGTAACGTTCAGGGCCTCCTAATGACGATGGATCACTCAAATTGCGTCCCGATTCAATACGTCGTCCTCCAGCAGACTTGTCTCCATGGGTCGATTGGTGCCTCGGGCACCTAATGGCCGTTCTGCTGTAAATCAAAGATTTTCGTATCGGACGAAAAACTGATAGTGAATTGTTACTTTCAGGGCCACCTAATGACGATGGACCACGCAAATTGCGTCCCGATTCAATACATTGTCCTCCAGCCGAGTTGACTCCATGGGTCTATTGCTGCCTCGGGCACCTTATGGCCGTTCTGCTGTGAATCTAGATTATCGAATGGGACGAAAAACTGATAGTGAATTGTAGCGTTCAGGGCCACCTAATGACGATGGATCACTCAAATTGCGTCCCGATTCAATACATCGTCCTCCTGCAGACTTGTCTCCATGGGTCTATTGCTGCCTCGGGCACCTTATGGCAGGCCTGCTGTGACTCAAAGATTTTCGAATCGGACGAAAAACTGATAGTGAATTGTAACGTTCAGAGCCTCCTAATGACGATGGAACACTCAAATTGCGTCCCGATTCAATACATCGTCCTCCAGCAGACTTGTCTCCATGGGTCTATTGCTGCCTCGGGCACCTTATGGCCGTTCTGCTGTGAGTCAAAGATTTTTGAATCGGACGAAAAACTGATAGTGAATTGTAACATTCAGGGCCACCTAATGACGATGGACCACGCAAATTGCGTCCCGATTCAATACATCGTCCTCCAGCCGAGTTGACTCCATGGGTCTATTGCTGCCTCGGGCACCTTATGGCCGTTCTGCTGTGAATCTAGATTATCGAATGGGACGAAAAACTGATAGTGATTTGTAACATTCAGGGCCACCTAATGACGATAAACCACACAAATTGCGTCCCGATTCAGTACATCGTCCACTAGCCGACTTGACTCCATGGGAGTGCCTCGGGCACCTTATGGCCGTTCTGCTGTGAGTCTAGATTATCGAATGGGAAGAAAAACTGATAGTGAATTGTAACGATCAGGGCCACCTAATGACGATGGATCACTCAAATTACGTCCCGATTCAATACATCGCCCTCCAGCAGACTTGCCTCCATGGGTCTATTGCTGCCTCGGGTACCTTATGGCAGTCCTGCTGTGACTCCAAGATTTTCGAATCGGACGAAAAACTGATAGTGAATTGTAACGTTCTGGGCCTCCTAATGACGATGGAACACTCAAACTGCGTCCCGATTCAATACATCGTCCTCCAGCCGAGTTGTCTCCATGGGTCGATTGCTGCCTCGGGCACCTTAAGGCCGTTGTGCGGTGAGTCAAAGATTTTCGAATCGGACGAAAAACTGATAGTGAATTGTAACATTCAGGGCCACCTAATGACGATGGACCACACAAATTGCGTCCCGATTCAGTACATCGTCCTCCAGCCGACCTGACTCCATGGGTCTATTGCTGCCTCGGGCACCTTATGGCCGTTCTGCTGTGAGTCTAGATTATCGAATGGGACGAAAAACTGATAGTGAATTGTAACGTTCAGGGCCACCTAATGACGATGGATCACTCAAACTGCGTCCCGATTCAATACATCGTCCTCCAGCAGACTTGTCTCCATGGGTCTATTGCTGCCTGGGGCACCTTATGGCCGTTCTGCTGTGAGTCAAAGATTTTCGAATCGGACGAAAAACTGATAGTGAATTGTAACTTTCAGGGCCACCTAATGACGATGGATCACTCAAATTGCGTCCCGATTCAATACATCGTCCACCAGCCGACTTGTCTCCATGGGTCTATTGCTGCCTCGGGCACCTTATGGCCGTTCTGCTGTGAGTCAAAGATTTTCGAATCGGACGAAAAACTGATAGTGAATTGTAACGTTCAGGGCCTCCTAATAACGATGGAACACTCAAATTGCGTCCCGATTCAATACATCGTCCTCCAGCAGACTTGTCTCCATGTGTCGATTGCTGCCTCGGGCACCTTATGGCCGTTCTGCTGTGAGTCTAGATTATCGAATGGGACAAAAAACTGATAGTGAATTGTAACGTTCAGGGCCTCCTAATGACGATGGATCACTCAAATTGCGTCCCGATTCAATACATCGTCCTCCAGCAGACTTGTCTCCATGGGTCTATTGCTGCCTCGGGCACCTTATGGCCGTTCTGCTGTGAGTCAAAGTTTTTTGAATCGGACGAAAAACTGATAGTGAATTGTAACATTCAGGGCCACCTAATGAGGATGGACCACGCAAATTGCGTCCCGATTCAATACATCGTCCTCCAGCCGAGTTGACTCCATGGGTCTATTGCTGCCTCGGGCACCTTATGGCCGTTCTGCTGTGAATCTAGATTATCGAATGGGACGAAACACTGGTAGTGAATTGTAACGTTCAGGGACACATAATGACATTGGATCACTCAAATTGCGTCCCGATTCAATACATCGTCCTCCAGCCGACTTGTCTCCATGGGTCTATTGCTGCCTCGGGCACCTTATGGCCGTTCTGCTGTGAGTCTAGATTATCGAATGGGACGAAAAACTGATAGTGAATTGTAACTTTCAGGGCCAACTCATGACGATGGACCACACAAATTGCGTCCCGATTCAGTACATCGTCCACTAGCCGACTTGACTCCATGGGACTATTGCTGCCTCGGGCACCTTATGGCGGTTCTGCTGTGAGTCTAAGATTTTCGAATCTGACGAAAAACTGATAGTGAATTGTAACTTTCAGGGCCACCTAATGACGATGGATCACTCAAATTGCGTCCCGATTCAATACATCGTCCACCAGCCGACTTGTCTCCATGGGTCTATTGCTGCCTCGGGCACCTTATGACCGTTCTGCTGTGAGTCACAGATTTTCGAATCGGACGAAATCTGATAGTGAATTGTAACATTCAGGGCCACCTAATGACGATGGACCACGCAAATTGCGTCCCGATTCAATACATCGTCCTCCAGCCGACTTGTCTCCATGGGTCTATTGCTGCCTCGGGCACCTTATGGCCGTTCTGCTGTGAGTCTAGATTATCGAATGGGACGAAAAACTGATAGTGAATTGTAACTTTCAGGGCCAACTCATGACGATGGACCACACAAATTGCGTCCCGATTCAGTACATCGTCCACTAGCCGACTTGACTCCATGGGACTATTGCTGCCTCGGGCACCTTATGGCGGTTCTGCTGTGAGTCTAAGATTTTCGAATCTGACGAAAAACTGGTAGTGAATTGTAACGTTCAGGGACACCTAATGACGATGGATCACTCAAATTGCGTCCCGATTCAATACATCGTCCTCCAGCCGACTTGTCTCCATTTGTCTATTGCTGCCTCGGGCACTTTATGGCCGTTCTGCTGTGAGTCAAAGATTTTCGAATCGGACGAAAAACCTGATAGTGATTTGAAACATTCAGGGCCACCTAATGACGATGGACCACACAAATTGCGTCCCGATTCAGTACATCGTCCACTAGCCGACTTGACTCCATGGGACTATTGCTGCCTCGGGCACCTTATGGCCGTTCTGCTGTGAGTCTAGATTATCGAATGGGATGAAAAACTGATAGTGAATTGTAACGATAAGGGCCACCTAATGACGATGGATCACTCAAGCTGCGTCCCGATTCAATACATCGTCCTCCAGCAGACTTGTCTCCATGGGTCTATTGCTGCCTCGGGCACCTTATGGCCGTTCTGCTGTGAGTCAAAGATTTCCGAATCGGACGAAAAACTGATAGTGAATTGTAACGTTCAGGGCCTCCTAATGACGATGGAACACTCAAATTGCGTCCCGATTCAATACATCGTCCTCCAGCAGACTTGTCTCTATGTGTCGATTGCTGCCTCGCGCACCTTATGGCCGTTCTGCTGTGAGTCTAGATTATCGAATGGGACAAAAAACTGATAGTGAATTGTAACGTTCAGGGCCTCCTAATGACCATGGATCACTCAAATTGCGTCCCGATTCAATACATCGTCCTCCAGCAGACTTGTCTCCATGGGTCTATTGCTGCCTCGGGCACCTTATGGCCGTTCTGCTGTGAGTCTAGATTATCGAATGGGACGAAAAACTGATAGTGAATTGTAACATTCAGGGCCACCTAATGACGATGGACCACGCAAATTACGTCCCGATTCAATACATCGTCCTCCAGCCGAGATGACTCCATGGGTCTATTGCTGCCTCGGGCACCTTATGGCCGTTCTGCTGTGAATCTAGATTATCGAATGGGACGAAAAACTGGTAGTGAATTGTAACGTTCAGGGACACCTAATGACGATGGATCACTCACATTGCGTCCCAATTCAACACATCGTCCTCCAGCCGACTTGTCTCCATGGGTCTATTGCTGCCTCGGGCACCTTATGGCCGTTCTGCTGTGAGTCTAGATTATCGAATGGGACGATAAACTGATAGTGAATTCTAACTTTCAGGGCCACCTAATGACGATGGATCACTCAAATTGCGTCCCGATTCAATACATCGTCCTCCAGCAGACTTGTCTCCATGGGTCTATTGCTGCCTCGGGCACCTTATGGCAGTCCTGCTGTGACTCAAAGATTTTCGAATCGGACGAAAAACTGATAGTGAATTGTAACGTTCAGGGCCTCCTAATGATGATGGAACACTCAAATTGCGTCCCGATTCAATACATCGTCCTCCAGCAGACTTGTCTCCATGGGTCTATTGCTGCCTCGGGCACCTTACGGCCGTTCTGCTGTGAGTCAAAGATTTTCGAATCGGACGAAAAACTGATAGTGAATTGTAACATTCAGGGCCACCTAATGACGATGGACCACACAAATTGCGTCCCGATTCAGTACATCGTCCTCCAGCCGACCTGACTCCATGGGTCTATTGCTGCCTCGGGCACCTTATGGCCGTTCTGCTGTGAGTCTAGATTATCGAATGGGACGAAAAACTGATAGTGAATTGTAACGTTCAGGACCACCTAATGACGATGGATCACTCAAACTGCGTCCCGATTCAATACATCGTCCTCCAGCAGACTTGTCTCCATGGGTCTATTGCTGCCTCGGGCACCTTATGGCCGTTCTGCTGTTAGTCAAAAATTTTCGAATCGGACGAAAAACTGATAGTGAATTGTAACTTTCAGGGCCACCTAATGACGATGGATCACTCAAATTGCGTCCCGATTCAATACATCGTCCACCAGCCGACTTGTGTCCATGGGTCTATAGCTGCCTCGGGCACCTTATGGCCGTTCTGCTGTGAGTCAAAGATTTTCGAATCGGACGAAAAACTGATAGTGAATTGTAACGTTCAGGGCCTCCTAATGACGATGGAACACTCAAATTGCGTCCCGATTCAATACATCGTCCTCCAGCCGACTTGACTCCATGGGTCTATTGCTGCCTCGGGCACCTTATGGCCGTTCTGCTGTGAGTCTAAGATTTTCGAATCTGACGAAAAACTGATAGTGAATTGTAACTTTCAGGGCCACCTAATGACGATGGATCACTCAAATTGCGTCCCGATTCAATACATCGTCCACCAGCCGACTTGTCTCCATGAGTCTATTGCTGCCTCGGGCACCTTATGACCGTTCTGCTGTGAGTCACAGATTTTCGAATCGGACGAAAAACTGATAGTGAATTGTTACATTCAGGGCCACCTAATGACGATGGACCACGCAAATTGCGTCCCGATTCAATACATCGTCCTCCAGCCGAGTTGACTCCATGGGTCTATTGCTGCCACGGGCACCTTATGGCCGTTCGGCTGTGAATCTAGATTATCGAATGGGACGAAAAACTGGTAGTGAATTGTAACGTTTAGGGACACCTAATGACGATGGATCACTCAAATTGCGTCCCGATTCAATACATCGTCCTCCAGCCGACTTGTCTCCATGGGTCTATTGCTGCCTCGGGCACCTTATGGCCGTTCTGCTGTGAGTCAAAGATTTTCGAATCGGACGAAAAACCTGATAGTGATTTGTAACATTCAGGGCCACCTAATGACGATGGACCACACTAATTGCGTCCCGATTCAGTACATCGTCCACTAGCCGACTAGACTCCATGGGACTATTGCTGCCTCGGGCACCTTATGGCCGTTCTGCTGTTAGTCTAGATTATCGAATGGGATGAAAAACTGATAGTGAATTGTAACGATCATGGCCACCTAATGACGATGGATCACTCAAATTGCGTCCCGATTCAATACATCGTCCTCCAGCAGACTTATCTCCATGGGTCTATTGCTGCTCTCGGGCACCTTATGGCAGTCCTGCTGTGACTCAAAGATTTTCGAATCGGACGAAAAACTGATAGTGAATTGTAACGTTCAGGGCCTCCTAATGACGATGGAACACTCAAATTGCGTCCCGATTCAGTACATCGTCCTCCAGCCGACCTGACTCCATGGGTCTATTGCTGCCTCGGGCACCTTATGGCCGTTCTGCTGTGAGTCAAAGATTTTCGAATCGGACGAAAAACTGATAGTGAATTATAACGTTCAGGGCCTCCTAATGACGATGGAACACTCAAATTGCGTCCCGATTCAATACATCGTCCTCCAGCAGACTTGTCTCCATGTGTCGATTGCTGCCTCGCGCACCTTATGGCCGTTCTGCTGTGAGTCTAGATTATCGAATGGGACGAAAAACTGATAGTGAATTGTAACGTTCAGGGCCACCTAATGACGATGGATCACTCAAATTGCGTCCCGATTCAATACATCGTCCTCCAGCCGACTTGACTCCATGGGTCTATTGCTGCCTCGGGCACCTTATGGCCGTTCTGCTGTGAGTCTAAGATTTTCGAATCTGACGAAAAACTGATAGTGAATTGTAACATTCAGGGCCACCTAATGACGATGGACCACGCAAATTGCGTCCCGATTCAATACATCGTCCACCAGCCGATTTGTCTCCATGGGTCTATAGCTGCCTCGGGCACCTTATGACCGTTCTGCTGTGAGTCACAGATTTTCCAATCGGACGAAAAACTGATAGTGAATTGTAACATTCAGGGCAACCTAATGACGATGGACCACGCAAATTGCGTCCCGATTCAATACATCGTCCTCCAGCCGAGTTGACTCCATGGGTCTATTGCTGCCTCGGGCACCTTATGGCCGTTCTGCTGTGAATCTAGATTATCGAATGGGACGAAAAACTGGTAGTGAATTGTAACGTTCAGGGACACCTAATGACGATGGATCGCTCACATTGCGTCCCGATTCAATACATCGTCCTCCAGCCGACTTGTCTCCATGGGTCTATTGCTGCCTCGGGCACCTTATGGCCGTTCTGCTGTGAGTCTAGATTATCGAATGGGACGATAAACTGATAGTGAATTCTAACTTTCAGGGCCACCTAATGACGATGGATCACTCAAATTGAGTCCCGATTCAATACATCGTCCTCCAGCAGACTTGTCTCCATGGGTCGATTGCTGCCTCGGGCACCTTATGGCCGTTCTGCTGTGAGTCAAAGTTTTTCGAATCGGACGAAAAACCTGGTAGTGATTTGTAACATTAAGGGCCACCTAATGACGATGGACCACACAAATTGCGTCCCGATTCAGTACATCGTCCACTAGCCGACTTGACTCCATGGGATTATTGCTGCCTCGGGCACCTTATGGCCGTTCGGCTGTGAGTCTAGATTATCGAATGGGATGAAGAACTGATAGTGAATTGTAACGATCAGGGCCACCTAATGACGATGGATCACTCAAATTGCGTCCCGATTCAATACATCGTCCTCCAGCAGACTTGTCTCCATGGGTCTATTGCTGCCTCGGGCACCTTATGGCAGTCCTGCTGTGACTCAAAGATTTTCGAATCGGACGAAAAACTGATAGTGAATTGTAACGTTCAGGGCCTCCTAATGACGATGGATCACTCAAATTGCGTCCCGATTCAATACATCGTCCTCCAGCAGACTTGTCTCCATGGGTCTATTGCTGCCTCGGGCACCTTATGGCCGTTCTGCTGTGAGTCTAGATTATCGAATGGGACGAAAAACTGATAGTGAATTGTAACGTTCAGGGCCTCCTAATGACGATGGATCAATCAAATTGCGTCCCGATTCAATACATCGTACTCCAGCAGACTTGTCCCCATGGGTCGATTGCTGCCTCGGGCACCTAATGGCCGTTCTGCTGTGAGTCAAAGATTTTCGAATCGGACGAAAAACTGATAGTGAATTGTAACATTCAGGGCCACCTAATGACGATGGACCACGCAAATTGCGTCCCGATTCAATACATCGTCCCCCAGCCGAGTTGACTCCATGGGTCTATTGCTGCCTCGGGCACCTTATGGCCGTTCTGCTGTGAATCTAGATTATCGAATGGGACGAAAAACTGATAGTGAATTGTAACGTTCAGGGCCACCTAATGACGATGGATCACTCAAATTGCGTCCCGATTCAATACATCGTCCTCCAGCAGACTTGTCTCCATGCGTCTATTGCTGCCTCGGGCACCTTATGGCCGTTCTGCTGTGAGTCAAAGATTTTCGAATCGGACGAAAAACTGATAGTGAATTGTAACGTTCAGGGCCACCTAATGACGATGGATCACTCAAATTGCGTCCCGATTCAATACATCGTCCTCCAGCCGACTTGACTCCATGGGTCTATTGCTGCCTCGGGCACCTTATGGCCGTTCTGCTGTGAGTCTAGATTATCGAATGGGACAAAAAACAGATAGTGAATTGTAACGTTCAGGGCCTCCTAATGACGATGGATCACTCAAATTGCGTCCCGATTCAATACATCGTCCTCCAGCAGACTTGTCTCCATGGGTCTATTGTTGCCTCGGGCACCTTATGGCCGTTCTGCTGTGAGTCTTGATTATCGAATGGGACGAAAAACTGATAGTGAATTGTAACGATCAGGGCCACCTAATGACGATGGATCTCTCAAATTGCGTCCCGATTCAATACATCGTCCTCCAGCCGACTTGACTCCATGGGTCTATTGCTGCCTCGGGCACCTCATGGCCGTTCTGCTGTGAGTCTAGATTATCGAATGGGACGAAAAACTGATAGTGAATTGTAACGTTCAGGGCCTCCTAATGACGATGGATCACTCAAATTGCGTCCCGATTCAATACATCGTCCTCCAGCAGACTTGTCTCCATGGGTCGATTGCTGCCTCGTGCACCTTATGGCCGTTCTGCTGTGAGTCAAAGATTTTCGAATCGGACGAAAAACTGATAGTGATTTGTAACATACAGGGCCACCTAATGACGATGGACCACACAAATTGCGTCCCGATTCAATATATCGTCCTCCAGCAGACTTGTTTCCATGGGTCTATTGTTGCTTCGGGCACCTTATGGCCGTTCTGCTGTGAGTCAAAGATTTTCGAATCGGACGAAAAACTGATAGTGAATTGCAACTTTCAGGGCAACCTAATGACGATGGATCACTCAAATTGCCTCCCGATTCAATACATCGTCCTCCAGCCGACTTGTCTCCATGGGACTATTGCTGCCTCGGGCACCTTATGGCCGTTCTGCTGTGAGTCAAAGATTTTCGAATCGGACGAAAAACTGATAGTGAATTGTATATTTCAGGGCCACCTAATGACGATGGATCACTCAAACTGCCTCCCGATTCAATACATCGTCCACCAGCCGACTTGTCTCCATGGGTCTATTGCTGCCTCGGGCACCTTATGGCCGTTCTGCTGTGAGTCAAAGATTTTCGAATCGGACGAAAAACTGATAGTGAATTGTAACGTTCAGGGCCTCCTAATGACGATGGAACACTCAAATTGCGTCCCGATTCAATACATCGTCCTCCAGCAGACTTGTCTCCATGGGTCTATTGCTGCCTCGGGCACCTTATGGCCGTTCTGCTGTGAGTCTAGATTATCGAATGGGACAAAAAACTGATAGTGAATTGTAACGTTCAGGGCCTCCTAATGACGATGGATCACTCAAATTGCGTCCCGATTCAATACTTCGTCCTCCAGCCGACTTGACTCCATGGGTCTATTGCTGCCTCGGGCACCTTATGGCCGTTCTGCTGTGAGTCTAGATTATCAAATGGGACGAAAAACTGATAGTGAATTGTAACGTTCAGGGCCACCTAATGACGATGGATCACTCAAATTGCGTCCTGATTCAATACATCGTCCTCCAGCAGACTTCACTTCATGGGTCTATTGCTGCCTCGGGCACCTATTGGCCGTTCTGCTGTGAGTCAAAGATTTTCGAATCGGACGAAAAACTGATAGTGAATTGTAACGTTCAGGGCCTCCTAATGACGATGGATCACTCAAATTGTGTCCCGATTCAATACATCGTCCTCCAGCAGACTTGTCTCCATGCGTCTATTGATGCCTCGGGCACCTTATGGCCGTTCTGCTGTGAGTCACAGATTTTCGAATCGGACGAAAAACTGATAGTGAATTGTAACGTTCAGGGCCACCTAATGACGATGGATCACTCAATTTGCGTCCCGATTCAATACATCGTCCTCCAGCAGACTTGTCCCCATGGGTCTATTGCTGCCTCGGGCACCTTATGGCCGTTCTGCTGTGAGTCTAGATTATCGAATGGGACGAAAAACTGATAGTGAATTGTAACGTTCAGGGCCTCCTAATGACGATGGATCACTCAAATTGCGTCCCGATTCAATACATAGTCCTCCAGCCGACTTGACTCCATTGGGCTATTGCTGCCTCGGGCACCTTATGGCCGTTCTGCTGTGAGTCTAGATTATCGAATGGGACGAAAAACTGATAGTGAATTGTAACGTTCAGGGCCTCCTAATGACGATGGATCACTCAAATTGCGTCCCGATTCAATACATAGTCCTCCAGCCGACTTGACTCCATGGGTCTATTGCTGCCTCGGGCACCTTATGGCCGTTCTGCTGTGAGTCTAGATTATCGAATGGGACGAAAAACAGATAGTGAATTGTAACGTTCAGGGCCTCCTAATGACGATGGATCACTCAAATTGAATCCCGATTTAATACATCGTCCTCCAACAGACTTGTCTCCATGGGGCTATTGCTGCCTCGGGCACCTTATGGCCGTTCTGCTGTGAGTCTAGATTATCGAATGGGACGAAAAACTGATAGTGAATTGTAACGATCAGGGCCACCTAATGATGATGGATCACTCAAATTGCGTCCCGATTCAATACATCGTCCTCCAGCCGACTTGACTCCATGGGTCTATTGCTGCCTCGGGCACCTTATGGCCGTTCTGCTGTGAGTCTAGATTATCGAATGGGACGAAAAACTGATAGTGAATTGTGACGTTCAGGGCCTCCTAATGACGATGGATCACTCAAATTGCGTCCCGATTCAATACATCGTCCTCCAGCCGACTTGACTCCATGGGTCTATTGCTGCCTCGGGCACCTTATGGCCGTTCTGCTGTGAGTCTAGATTATCGAATGGGACGAAAAACTGATAGTGAATTGTAACGTTCAGGGCCTCCTAATGACGATGGATCACTCAAATTGCGTCCCGATTCAATACATCGTACTCCAGCGGACTTGTCCCCATGGGTCGATTGCTGCCTCGGGCACCTAATGGCCGTTCTGCTGTGAGTCAAAGATTTTCGAATCGGACGAAAAACTGATAGTGAATTGTAACATTCAGGGCCACCTAATGACGATGGACCACGCAAATTGCGTCCCGATTCAATACATCGTCCCCCAGCCGAGTTGACTCCATGGGTCTATTGCTGCCTCGGGCACCTTATGGCCGTTCTGCTGTGAATCTAGATTATCGAATGGGACGAAAAAGTGATAGTGAATTGTAACGTTCAGGGCCTCCTAATGACGATGGATCACTCAAATTGCGTCCCGATTCAATACATAGTCCTCCAGCCGACTTGACTCCATGGGTCTATTGCTGCCTCGGGCACCTTATGGCCGTTCTGCTGTGAGTCTAGATTATCGAATGGGACGAAAAACTGATAGTGAATTGTAACGTTCAGGGCCTCCTAATGACGATGGATCACTCAAATTGAATCCCGATTTAATACATCGTCCTCCAGCAGACTTGTCTCCATGGGTCTATTGCTGCCTCGGGCACCTTATGGCCGTTCTGCTGTGAGTCTAGATTATCGAATGGGACGAAAAACTGATAGTGAATTGTGACGTTCAGGGCCTCCTAATGACGATGGATCACTCAAATTGCGTCCCGATTCAATACATCGTCCTCCAGCCGACTTGACTCCATGGGTCTATTGCTGCCTCGGGCACCTTATGGCCGTTCTGCTGTGAGTCTAGATTATCGAATGGGACGAAAAACTGATAGTGAATTGTAACGTTCAGGGCCTCCTAATGACGATGGATCACTCAAATTGCGTCCCGATTCAATACATCGTACTCCAGCAGACTTGTCCCCATGGGTCGATTGCTGCCTCGGGCACCTAATGGCCGTTCTGCTGTGAGTCAAAGATTTTCGAATCGGACTTGTCTCCATGCGTCTATTGCTGCCTCGGGCACCTTATGGCCGTTCTGCTGTGAGTCAAAGATTTTCGAATCGGACGAAAAACTGATAGTGAATTGTAACGTTCAGGGCCACCTAATGACGATGGATCACTCAAATTGCGTCCCGATTCAATACATCGTCCTCCAGCCGACTTTACTCCATGGGTCTATTGCTGCCTCGGGCACCTTATGGCCGTTCTGCTGTGAGTCTAGATTATCGAATGGGACAAAAAACTGATAGTGAATTGTAACGTTCAGGGCCTCCTAATGACGATGGATCACTCAAATTGCGTCCCGATTCAATACATCGTCCTCCAGCAGACTTGTCTCCATGGGTCTATTGTTGCCTCGGGCACCTTATGGCCGTTCTGCTGTGAGTCTAGATTATCGAATGGGACGAAAAACTGATAGTGAAATGTAACGATCAGGGCCACCTAATGACGATGGATCTCTCAAATTGCGTCCCGATTCAATACATCGTCCTCCAGCCGACTTGACTCCATGGGTCTATTGCTGCCTCGGGCACCTTATGGCCGTTCTGCTGTGAGTCTAGATTATCGAATGGGACGAAAAACTGATAGTGAATTGTAACGTTCAGGGCCTCCTAATGACGATGGATCACTCAAATTGCGTCCCGATTCAATACATCGTCCTCCAGCAGACTTGTCTCCATGGGTCTATTGCTGCCTCGGGCACCTTATGGCCGTTCTGCTGTGAGTCTAGATTATCGAATGGGACAAAAAACTGATAGTGGATTGTGACGTTCAGGGCCTCCTAATGACGATGGATCACTCAAATTGCGTCCCGATTCAATACATCGTCCTCCAACCGACTTGACTCCATGGGTCTATTGCTGCCTCGGGCACCTTATGGCCGTTCTGCTGTGAGTCTAGATTATCGAATGGGACGAAAAACTGATAGTGAATTGTAACGTTCAGGGCCTCCTAATGACGATGGATCAATCAAATTGCGTCCCGATTCAATACATCGTACTCCAGCAGACTTGTCCCCATGGGTCGATTGCTGCCTCGGGCACCTAATGGCCGTTCTGCTGTGAGTCAAAGATTTTCGAATCGGACGAAAAACTGATAGTGAATTGTAACATTCAGGGCCACCTAATGACGATGGACCACGCAAATTGCGTCCCGATTCAATACATCGTCCCCCAGCCGAGTTGACTCCATGGGTCTATTGCTGCCTCGGGCACCTTATGGCCGTTCTGCTGTGAATCTAGATTATCGAATGGGACGAAAAACTGATAGTGAATTGTAACGTTCAGGGCCACCTAATGACGATGGATCACTCAAATTGCGTCCCGATTCAATACATCGTCCTCCAGCAGACTTGTCTCCATGCGTCTATTGCTGCCTCGGGCACCTTATGGCCGTTCTGCTGTGAGTCAAAGATTTTCGAATCGGACGAAAAACTGATAGTGAATTGTAACGTTCAGGGCCACCTAATGACGATGGATCACTCAAATTGCGTCCCGATTCAATACATCGTCCTCCAGCCGACTTGCCTCCATGGGTCTATTGCTGCCTCGGGCACCTTATGGCCGTTCTGCTGTGAGTCTAGATTATCGAATGGGACAAAAAACTGATAGTGAATTGTAACGTTCAGGGCCTCCTAATGACGATGGATCACTCAAATTGCGTCCCGATTCAATACATCGTCCTCCAGCAGACTTGTCTCCATGGGTCTATTGTTGCCTCGGGTACCTTATGGCCGTTCTGCTGTGAGTCTTGATTATCGAATGGGACGAAAAACTGATAGTGAATTGTAACGATCAGGGCCACCTAATGACGATAGATCTCTCAAATTGCGTCCCGATTCAATACATCGTCCTCCAGCCGACTTGACTCCATGGGTCTATTGCTGCCTCGGGCACCTTATGGCCGTTCTGCTGTGAGTCTAGATTATCGAATGGGACGAAAAACTGATAGTGAATTGTAACGTTCAGGGCCTCCTAATGACGATGGATCACTCAAATTGCGTCCCGATTCAATACATCGTCCTCCAGCAGACTTGTCTCCATGGGTCGATTGCTGCCTCGTGCACCTTATGGCCGTTCTGCTGTGAGTCAAAGATTTTCGAATCGGACGAAAAACTGATAGTGATTTGTAACATACAGGGCCACCTAATGACGATGGACCACACAAATTGCGTCCCGATTCAATATATCGTCCTCCAGCAGACTTGTTTCCATGGGTCTATTGTTGCCTCGGGCACCTTATGGCCGTTCTGCTGTGAGTCAAAGATTTTCGAATCGGACGAAAAACTGATAGTGAATTGCAACTTTCAGGGCAACCTAATGACGATGGATCACTCAAATTGCCTCCCGATTCAATACATCGTCCTCCAGCCGACTTGTCTCCATGGGACTATTGCTGCCTCGGGCACCTTATGGCCGTTCTGCTGTGAGTCAAAGATTTTCGAATCGGACGAAAAACTGATAGTAAATTGGAACGTTCAGGGCCTCCTAATGACAATGGAACACTCAAATTGCGTCCCGATTCAATACATCGTCCTCCAGCGCACTTGTCTCCATTGGTGTATTGCTGCCTCGGGCACCTTATGGCCGTTCTGCTGTGACTCAAAGATTTTCGAATCGGACGAAAAACTGATAGTGAATTGTAACTTTCAGGGCCACCTAATGACGATGGATCACTCAAACTGCCTCCCGATTCAATACATCGTCCACCAGCCGACTTGTCTCCATGGGTCTATTGCTGCCTCGGGCACCTTATGGCCGTTCTGCTGTGAGTCAAAGATTTTCGAATCGGACGAAAAACTGATAGTGAATTGTAACGTTCAGGGCCTCCTAATGACGATGGAACACTCAAATTGCGTCCCGATTCAATACATCGTCCTCCAGCAGACTTGTCTCCATGGGTCTATTGCTGCCTCGGGCACCTTATGGCCGTTCTGCTGTGAGTCTAGATTATCGAATGGGACAAAAAACTGATAGTGAATTGTAACGTTCAGGGCCTCCTAATGACGATGGATCACTCTAATTGCGTCCCGATTCAATACTTCGTCCTCCAGTCGACTTGACTCCATGGGTCTATTGCTGCCTCGGGCACCTTATGGCCGTTCTGCTGTGAGTCTAGATTATCAAATGGGACGAAAAACTGATAGTGAATTGTAACGTTCAGGGCCACCTAATGACGATGGATCACTCAAATTGCGTCCTGATTCAATACATCGTCCTCCAGCAGACTTCACTTCATGGGTCTATTGCTGCCTCGGGCACCTATTGGCCGTTCTGCTGTGAGTCAAAGATTTTCGAATCGGACGAAAAACTGATAGTGAATTGTAACGTTCAGGGCCTCCTAATGACGATGGATCACTCAAATTGTGTCCCGATTCAATACATCGTCCTCCAGCAGACTTGTCTCCATGCGTCTATTGATGCCTCGGGCACCTTATGGCCGTTCTGCTGTGAGTCACAGATTTTCGAATCGGACGAAAAACTGATAGTGAATTGTAACGTTCAGGGCCACCTAATGACGATGGATCACTCAAATTGCGTCCCGATTCAATACATCGTCCTCCAGCAGACTTGTCCCCATGGGTCTATTGCTGCCTCGGGCACCTTATGGCCGTTCTGCTGTGAGTCTAGATTATCGAATGGGACGAAAAACTGATAGTGAATTGTAACGTTCAGGGCCTCCTAATGACGATGGATCACTCAAATTGCGTCCCGATTCAATACATAGTCCTCCAGCCGACTTGACTCCATTGGGCTATTGCTGCCTCGGGCACCTTATGGCCGTTCTGCTGTGAGTCTAGATTATCGAATGGGACGAAAAACTGATAGTGAATTGTAACGTTCAGGGCCTCCTAATGACGATGGATCACTCAAATTGCGTCCCGATTCAATACATAGTCCTCCAGCCGACTTGACTCCATGGGTCTATTGCTGCCTCGGGCACCTTATGGCCGTTCTGCTGTGAGTCTAGATTATCGAATGGGACGAAAAACAGATAGTGAATTGTAACGTTCAGGGCCTCCTAATGACGATGGATCACTCAAATTGAATCCCGATTTAATACATCGTCCTCCAGCAGACTTGTCTCCATGGGTCTATTGCTGCCTCGGGCACCTTATGGCCGTTGTGCTGTGAGTCTAGATTATCGAATGGGACGAAAAACTGATAGTGAATTGTAACGATCAGGGCCACCTAATGATGATGGATCACTCAAATTGCGTCCCGATTCAATACATCGTCCTCCAGCCGACTTGACTCCATGGGTCTATTGCTGCCTCGGGCACCTTATGGCCGTTCTGCTGTGAGTCTAGATTATCGAATGGGACGAAAAACTGATAGTGAATTGTAACGTTCAGGGCCTCCTAATGACGATGGATCACTCAAATTGCGTCCCGATTCAATACATCGTACTCCAGCAGACTTGTCCCCATGGGTCGATTGCTGCCTCGGGCACCTAATGGCCGTTCTGCTGTGAGTCAAAGATTTTCGAATCGGACGAAAAACTGATAGTGAATTGTAACATTCAGGGCCACCTAATGACGATGGACCACGCAAATTGCGTCCCGATTCAATACATCGTCCCCCAGCCGAGTTGACTCCATGGGTCTATTGCTGCCTCGGGCACCTTATGGCCGTTCTGCTGTGAATCTAGATTATCGAATGGGACGAAAAACTGATAGTGAATTGTAACGTTCAGGGCCTCCTAATGACGATGGATCACTCAAATTGCGTCCCGATTCAATACATAGTCCTCCAGCCGACTTGACTCCATGGGTCTATTGCTGCCTCGGGCACCTTATGGCCGTTCTGCTGTGAGTCTAGATTATCGAATGGGACGAAAAACTGATAGTGAATTGTAACGTTCAGGGCCTCCTAATGACGATGGATCACTCAAATTGAATCCCGATTTAATACATCGTCCTCCAGCAGACTTGTCTCCATGGGTCTATTGCTGCCTCGGGCACCTTATGGCCGTTCTGCTGTGAGTCTAGATTATCGAATGGGACGAAAAACTGATAGTGAATTGTAACGTTCAGGGCCACCTAATGACGATGGATCACTCAAATTGCGTCCCGATTCAATACATCGTCCTCCAGCCGACTTGACTCCATGGGTCTATTGCTGCCTCGGGCACCTTATGGCCGTTCTGCTGTGAGTCTAGATTATCGAATGGGACGAAAAACTGATAGTGAATTGTGACGTTCAGGGCCTCCTAATGACGATGGATCACTCAAATTGCGTCCCGATTCAATACATCGTCCTCCAGCCGACTTGACTCCATGGGTCTATTGCTGCCTCGGGCACCTTATGGCCGTTCTGCTGTGAGTCTAGATTATCGAATGGGACGAAAAACTGATAGTGAATTGTAACGTTCAGGGCCTCCTAATGACGATGGATCACTCAAATTGCGTCCCGATTCAATACATCGTACTCCAGCAGACTTGTCCCCATGGGTCGATTGCTGCCTCGGGCACCTAATGGCCGTTCTGCTGTGAGTCAAAGATTTTCGAATCGGACTTGTCTCCATGCGTCTATTGCTGCCTCGGGCACCTTATGGCCGTTCTGCTGTGAGTCAAAGATTTTCGAATTGGACGAAAAACTGATAGTGAATTGTAACGTTCAGGGCCACCTAATGACGATGGATCACTCAAATTGCGTCCCGATTCAATACATCGTCCTCCAGCCGACTTTACTCCATGGGTCTATTGCAGCCTCGGGCACCTTATGGCCGTTCTGCTGTGAGTCTAGATTATCGAATGGGACAAAAAACTGATAGTGAATTGTAACGTTCAGGGCCTCCTAATGACGATGGATCACTCAAATTGCGTCCCGATTCAATACATCGTCCTCCAGCAGACTTGTCTCCATGGGTCTATTGTTGCCTCGGGCACCTTATGGCCGTTCTGCTGTGAGTCTAGATTATCGAATGGGACGAAAAACTGATAGTGAATTGTAACGATCAGGGCCACCTAATGACGATGGATCTCTCAAATTGCGTCCCGATTCAATACATCGTCCTCCAGCCGACTTGACTCCATGGGTCTATTGCTGCCTCGGGCACCTTATGGCCGTTCTGCTGTGAGTCTAGATTATCGAATGGGACGAAAAACTGATAGTGAATTGTAACGTTCAGGGCCTCCTAATGACGATGGATCACTCAAATTGCGTCCCGATTCAATACATCGTCCTCCAGCAGACTTGTCTCCATGGGTCTATTGCTGCCTCGGGCACCTTATGGCCGTTCTGCTGTGAGTCTAGATTATCGAATGGGACAAAAAACTGATAGTGAATTGTAACGTTCAGGGCCTCCTAATGACGATTGATCACTCAAATTGCGTCCCGATTCAATACATCGTCCTCCAGCAGACTTGTCTCCATGGGTCTATTGCTGCCTCGGGCACCTTATGGCCGTTCTGCTGTGAGTCTAGATTATCGAATGGGACGAAAAACTGATAGTGAATTGTGACGTTCAGGGCCTCCTAATGACGATGGATCACTCAAATTGCGTCCCGATTCAATACATCGTCCTCCAGCCGACTTGACTCCATGGGTCTATTGCTGCCTCGGGCACCTTATGGCCGTTCTGCTGTGAGTCTAGATTATCGAATGGGACGAAAAACTGATAGTGAATTGTAACGTTCAGGGCCTCCTAATGACGATGGATCAATCAAATTGCGTCCCGGTTCAATACATCGTACTCCAGCAGACTTGTCCCCATGGGTCGATTGCTGCCTCGGGCACCTAATGGCCGTTCTGCTGTGAGTCAAAGATTTTCGAATCGGACGAAAAACTGATAGTGAATTGTAACATTCAGGGCCACCTAATGACGATGGACCACGCAAATTGCGTCCCGATTCAATACATCGTCCCCCAGCCGAGTTGACTCCATGGGTTTATTGCTGCCTCGGGCACCTTATGGCCGTTCTGCTGTGAATCTAGATTATCGAATGGGACGAAAAACTGATAGTGAATTGTAACGTTCAGGGCCACCTAATGACGATGGATCACTCAAATTGCGTCCCGATTCAATACAGTGTCCTCCAGCAGACTTGTCTCCATGCGTCTATTGCTGCCTCGGGCACCTTATGGCCGTTCTGCTGTGAGTCAAAGATTTTCGAATCGGACGAAAAACTGATAGTGAATTGTAACGTTCAGGGCCACCTAATGACGATGGATCACTCAAATTGCGTCCCGATTCAATACATCGTCCTCCAGCCGACTTGACTCCATGGGTCTATTGCTGCCTCGGGCACCTTATGGCCGTTCTGCTGTGAGTCTAGATTATCGAATGGGACAAAAAACTGATAGTGAATTGTAACGTTCAGGGCCTCCTAATGACGATGGATCACTCAAATTGCGTCCCGATTCAATACATCGTCCTCCAGCAGACTTGTCTCCATGGGTCTATTGTTGCCTCGGGCACCTTATGGCCGTTCTGCTGTGAGTCTTGATTATCGAATGGGACGAAAAACTGATAGTGAATTGTAACGATCAGGGCCACCTAATGACGATGGATCTCTCAAATTGCGTCCCGATTCAATACATCGTCCTCCAGCCGACTTGACTCCATGGGTCTATTGCTGCCTCGGGCACCATATGGCCGTTCTGCTGTGAGTCTAGATTATCGAATGGGACGAAAAACTGATAGTGAATTGTAACGTTCAGGGCCTCCTAATGACGATGGATCACTCAAATTGCGTCCCGATTCAATACATCGTCCTCCAGCAGACTTGTCTCCATGGGTCGATTGCTGCCTCGTGCACCTTATGGCCGTTCTGCTGTGAGTCAAAGATTTTCGAATCGGACGAAAAACTGATAGTGATTTGTAACATACAGGGCCACCTAATGACGATGGACCACACAAATTGCGTCCCGATTCAATATATCGTCCTCCAGCAGACTTGTTTCCATGGGTCTATTGTTGCCTCGGGCACCTTATGGCCGTTCTGCTGTGAGTCAAAGATTTTCGAATCGGACGAAAAACTGATAGTGATTTGTAACATACAGGGCCACCTAATGACGATGGACCACACAAATTGCGTCCCGATTCAATATATCGTCCTCCAGCAGACTTGTTTCCATGGGTCTATTGCTGCCTCGGGCACCTTATGGCCGTTCTGCTGTGAGTCTAGATTATCGAATGGGACGAAAAACTGATAGTGAATTGTAACGATCAGGGCCACCTAATGATGATGGATCACTCAAATTGCGTCCCGATTCAATACATCGTCCTCCAGCCGACTTGACTCCATGGGTCTATTGCTGCCTCGGGCACCTTATGGCCGTTCTGCTGTGAGTCTAGATTATCGAATGGGACGAAAAACTGATAGTGAATTGTGACGTTCAGGGCCTCCTAATGACGATGGATCACTCAAATTGCGTCCCGATTCAATACATCGTCCTCCAGCAGACTTGTCTCCATGGGTCTATTGCTGCCTCGGGCACCTTATGGCCGTTCATCTGTGAGTCTAGATTATCGAATGGGACAAAAAACTGATAGTGAATTGTAACGTTCAGGGCCTCCTAATGACGATGGATCACTCAAATTGCGTCCCGATTCAATACATCGTCCTCCAGCAGACTTGTCTCCATGGGTCTATTGCTGCCTCGGGCACCTTATGGCCGTTCTGCTGTGAGTCTAGATTATCGAATGGGACGAAAAACTGATAGTGAATTGTGACGTTCAGGGCCTCCTAATGACGATGGATCACTCAAATTGCGTCCCGATTCAATACATCGTCCTCCAGCCGACTTGACTCCATGGGTCTATTGCTGCCTCGGGCACCTTATGGCCGTTCTGCTGTGAGTCTAGATTATCGAATGGGACGAAAAACTGATAGTGAATTGTAACGTTCAGGGCCTCCTAATGACGATGGATCAATCAAATTGCGTCCCGGTTCAATACATCGTACTCCAGCAGACTTGTCCCCATGGGTCGATTGCTGCCTCGGGCACCTAATGGCCGTTCTGCTGTGAGTCAAAGATTTTCGAATCGGACGAAAAACTGATAGTGAATTGTAACATTCAGGGCCACCTAATGACGATGGACCACGCAAATTGCGTCCCGATTCAATACATCGTCCCCCAGCCGAGTTGACTCCATGGGTTTATTGCTGCCTCAGGCACCTTATGGCCGTTCTGCTGTGAATCTAGATTATCGAATGGGACGAAAAACTGATAGTGAATTGTAACGTTCAGGGCCACCTAATGACGATGGATCACTCAAATTGCGTCCCGATTCAATACAGTGTCCTCCAGCAGACTTGTCTCCATGCGTCTATTGCTGCCTCGGGCACCTTATGGCCGTTCTGCTGTGAGTCAAAGATTTTCGAATCGGACGAAAAACTGATAGTGAATTGTAACGTTCAGGGCCACCTAATGACGATGGATCACTCAAATTGCGTCCCGATTCAATACATCGTCCTCCAGCCGACTTGACTCCATGGGTCTATTGCTGCCTCGGGCACCTTATGGCCGTTCTGCTGTGAGTCTAGATTATCGAATGGGACAAAAAACTGATAGTGAATTGTAACGTTCAGGGCCTCCTAATGACGATGGATCACTCAAATTGCGTCCCGATTCAATACATCGTCCTCCAGCAGACTTGTCTCCATGGGTCTATTGTTGCCTCGGGCACCTTATGGCCGTTCTGCTGTGAGTCTTGATTATCGAATGGGACGAAAAACTGATAGTGAATTGTAACGATCAGGGCCACCTAATGACGATGGATCTCTCAAATTGCGTCCCGATTCAATACATCGTCCTCCAGCCGACTTGACTCCATGGGTCTATTGCTGCCTCGGGCACCATATGGCCGTTCTGCTGTGAGTCTAGATTATCGAATGGGACGAAAAACTGATAGTGAATTGTAACGTTCAGGGCCTCCTAATGACGATGGATCACTCAAATTGCGTCCCGATTCAATACATCGTCCTCCAGCAGACTTGTCTCCATGGGTCGATTGCTGCCTCGTGCACCTTATGGCCGTTCTGCTGTGAGTCAAAGATTTTCGAATCGGACGAAAAACTGATAGTGATTTGTAACATACAGGGCCACCTAATGACGATGGACCACACAAATTGCGTCCCGATTCAATATATCGTCCTCCAGCAGACTTGTTTCCATGGGTCTATTGTTGCCTCGGGCACCTTATGGCCGTTCTGCTGTGAGTCAAAGATTTTCGAATCGGACGAAAAACTGATAGTGATTTGTAACATACAGGGCCACCTAATGACGATGGACCACACAAATTGCGTCCCGATTCAATATATCGTCCTCCAGCAGACTTGTTTCCATGGGTCTATTGCTGCCTCGGGCACCTTATGGCCGTTCTGCTGTGAGTCTAGATTATCGAATGGGACGAAAAACTGATAGTGAATTGTAACGATCAGGGCCACCTAATGATGATGGATCACTCAAATTGCGTCCCGATTCAATACATCGTCCTCCAGCCGACTTGACTCCATGGGTCTATTGCTGCCTCGGGCACCTTATGGCCGTTCTGCTGTGAGTCTAGATTATCGAATGGGACGAAAAACTGATAGTGAATTGTGACGTTCAGGGCCTCCTAATGACGATGGATCACTCAAATTGCGTCCCGATTCAATACATCGTCCTCCAGCCGACTTGACTCCATGGGTCTATTGCTGCCTCGGGCACCTTATGGCCGTTCTGCTGTGAGTCTAGATTATCGAATGGGACGAAAAACTGATAGTGAATTGTAACGTTCAGGGCCACCTAATGACGATGGATCACTCAAATTGCGTCCCGATTCAATACATCGTCCTCCAGCAGACTTGTCCCCATGGGTCGATTGCTGCCTCGGGCACCTAATGGCCGTTCTGCTGTGAGTCAAAGATTTTCGAATCGGACGAAAAACTGATAGTGAATTGTAACGTTCAGGGCCACCTAATGACGATGGATCACTCAAATTGCGTCCCGATTCAATACATCGTCCTCCAGCCGACTTGACTCCATGGGTCTATTGCTGCCTCGGACACCTTATGGCCGTTCTGCTGTGAGTCTAGATTATCGAATGGGACGAAAAACTGATAGTGAATTGTGACGTTCAGGGCCTCCTAATGACGATGGATCACTCAAATTGCGTCCCGATTCAATACATCGTCCTCCAGCCGACTTGACTCCATGGGTCTATTGCTGCCTCGGGCACCTTATGGCCGTTCTGCTGTGAGTCTAGATTATCGAATGGGACGAAAAACTGATAGTGAATTGTAACGTTCAGGGCCTCCTAATGACGATGGATCACTCAAATTGCGTCCCGATTCAATACATCGTACTCCAGCAGACTTGTCCCCATGGGTCGATTGCTGCCTCGGGCACCTAATGGCCGTTCTGCTGTGAGTCAAAGATTTTCGAATCGGACTTGTCTCCATGCGTCTATTGCTGCCTCGGGCATCTTATGGCCGTTCTGCTGTGAGTCAAAGATTTTCGAATCGGACGAAAAACTGATAGTGAATTGTAACGTTCAGGGCCACCTAATGACGATGGATCACTCAAATTGCGTCCCGATTCAATACATCGTCCTCCAGCCGACTTTACTCCATGGGTCTATTGCTGCCTCGGGCACCTTATGGCCGTTCTGCTGTGAGTCTAGATTATCGAATGAGACAAAAAACTGATAGTGAATTGTAATGTTCAGGACCTCCTAATGACGATGGATCACTCAAATTGCGTCCCGATTCAATACATCGTCCTCCAGCAGACTTGTCTCCATGGGTCTATTGTTGCCTCGGGCACCTTATGGCCGTTCTGCTGTGAGTCTAGATTATCGAATGGGACGAAAAACTGATAGTGAATTGTAACGATCAGGGCCACCTAATGACGATGGATCTCTCAAATTGCGTCCCGATTCAATACATCGTCCTCCAGCCGACTTGACTCCATGGGTCTATTGCTGCCTCGGGCACCTTATGGCCGTTCTGCTGTGAGTCTAGATTATCGAATGGGACGAAAAACTGATACTGAATTGTAACGTTCAGGGCCTCCTAATGACGATGGATCACTCAAATTGCGTCCCGGTTCAATACATCGTCCTCCAGCAGACTTGTCGCCATGGGTCGATTGCTGCCTCGGGCACCTTATGGCCGTTCTGCTGTGAGTCAAAGATTTTCGAATCGGACGAAAAACTGATAGTGATTTGTAACATTCAGGGCCACCTAATGACGATGGACCACACAAATTGCGTCCCGATTCAATATATCGTCCTCCAGCAGACTTGTTTCCATGGGTCTATTGTTGCCTCGGGCACCTTATGGCCGTTCTGCTGTGAGTCAAAGATTTTCGAATCGGACGAAAAACTGATAGTGAATTGCAACTTTCAGGGCAACCTAATGACGATGGATCACTCAAATTGCCTCCCGATTCAATACATCGTCCTCCAGCCGACTTGTCTCCATGGGACTATTGCTACCTCGGGCACCTTATGGCCGTTCTGCTGTGAGTCAAAGATTTTCGAATCGGACGAAAAACTGATAGTAAATTGGAACGTTCAGGGCCTCCTAATGACAATGGAACACTCAAATTGCGTCCCGATTCAATACATCGTCCTCCAGCGCACTTGTCTCCATTGGTCTATTGCTGCCTCGGGCACCTTATGGCCGTTCCGCTGTGAGTCAAAGATTTTCGAATCGGACGAAAAACTGATAGTGAATTGTAACATTCATGGCCACCTAATGACGATGGACCACACAAATTGCGTCCCGATTCAGTACATCGTCATCTAGCCGACCTGACTATATGTGTCTATTGCTGCCTTGGGCACCTTATGGCCGTTCTGCTGTGAGTCTAGATTATCGAATGGGACGAAAAACTGATAGTGAATTGTAACGTTCAGGGCCTCCTAATGACGATGGATCACTCAAATTGAATCCCGATTTAATACATCGTCCTCCAGCAGACTTGTCTCCATGGGTCTATTGCTGCCTCGGGCACCTTATGGCCGTTCTGCTGTGAGTCTAGATTATCGAATGGGACGAAAAACTGATAGTGAATTGTGACGTTCAGGGCCTCCTAATGACGATGGATCACTCAAATTGCGTCCCGATTCAATACATCGTCCTCCAGCCGACTTGACTCCATGGGTCTATTGCTGCCTCGGGCACCTTATGGCCGTTCTGCTGTGAGTCTAGATTATCGAATGGGACGAAAAACTGATAGTGAATTGTAACGTTCAGGGCCTCCTAATGACGATGGATCACTCAAATAGCGTCCCGATTCAATACATCGTACTCCAGCAGACTTGTCCCCATGGGTCGATTGCTGCCTCGGGCACCTAATGGCCGTTCTGCTGTGAGTCAAAGATTTTCGAATCGGACGAAAAACTGATAGTGAATTGTAACATTCAGGGCCACCTAATGACGATGGACCACGCAAATTGCGTCCCGATTCAATACATCGTCCCCCAGCCGAGTTGACTCCATGGGTCTATTGGTGCCTCGGGCACCTTATGGCCGTTCTGCTGTGAATCTAGATTATCGAATGGGACGAAAAACTGATAGTGAATTGTAACGTTCAGGGCCACCTAATGACGATGGATCACTCAAATTGCGTCCCGATTCAATACATCGTCCCCAGCCGACTTGTCTCCATGGGTCTATTGCTGCCTCGGGCACCTTATGGCCGTTCTGCTGTGAGTCTAGATTATCGAATGGGACGAAAGACTGATAGTGAATTGTAACGTTCAGGGCCACCTAATGACGATGGATCACTCAAATTGCGTCCCGATTCAATACATCGTCCTCCAGCAGACTTGTCTCCATGCGTCTATTGCTGCCTCGGGCACCTTATGGCCGTTCTGCTGTGAGTCAAAGATTTTCGAATCGGACGAAAAACTGATAGTGAATTGGAACGTTCAGGGCCACCTAATGACGATGGATCACTCAAATTGCGTCCCGATTCAATACATCGTCCTCCAGCCGACTTTACTCCATGGGTCTATTGCTGCCTCGGGCACCTTATGGCCGTTCTGCTGTGAGTCTAGATTATCGAATGGGACGAAAAACTGATAGTGAATTGTAACGTACAGGGCCACCTAATGACGATGGATCACTCAAACTGCGTCCCGATTCAATACATTGTCCTCCAGCAGACTTGTCTCCATGGGTCTATTGCTGCCTCGGGCACCTTATGGCCGTTCTGCTGTGAGTCAAAGATTTTCGAATCGGACGAAAAACTGATAGTGATTTGTAACATTCAGGGCCACCTAATGACGATGGACCACACAAATTGCGTCCCGATTCAGTACATCGTCCACTAGCCGACTTGACTCCATGGGACTATTGCTGCCTCGGGCACCTTATGGCCGTTCTGCTGTGAGTCTAGACTATAGAATGGGATGAAAAACTGATAGTGAATTGTAACGTTCAGGGCCACCTAAAGACGATGGATCACTCAAATTGCGTCCCGATTCAATACATCGTCCTCCAGCAGACTTGTCTCCATGCGTCTATTGCTGCCTCGGGCACCTTATGGCCGTTCTGCTGTGAGTCAAAGATTTTCGAATCGGACGAAAAACTGATAGTGAATTGGAACGTTCAGGGCCACCTAATGACGATGGATCACTCAAATTGCGTCCCGATTCAATACATCGTCCTCCAGCCGACTTTACTCCATGGGTCTATTGCTGCCTCGGGCACCTTATGGCCGTTCTGCTGTGAGTCTAGATTATCGAATGGGACAAAAAACTGATAGTGAATTGTAACGTTCAGGGCCTCCTAATGACGATGGATCACTCAAATTGCGTCCCGATTCAATACATCGTCCTCCAGCAGACTTGTCTCCATGGGTCTATTGTTGCCTCGGGCACCTTATGGCCGTTCTGCTGTGAGTCTAGATTATCGAATGGGACGAAAAACTGATAGTGAATTGTAACGATCAGGGCCACCTAATGACGAATGATCTCTCAAATTGCGTCCCGATTCAATACATCGTCCTCCAGCCGACTTAACTCCATGGGTCTATTGCTGCCTCGGGCACCTTATGGCCGTTCTGCTGTGAGTCTAGATTATCGAATGGGACGAAAAACTGATAGTGAATTGTAACGTTCAGGGCCTCCTAATGACGATGGATCACTCAAATTGCGTCCCGATTCAATACATCGTCCTCCAGCAGACTTGTCTCCGTGCGTCTATTGCTGCCTCGGGCACCTTATGGCCGTTCTGCTGTGAGTCAAAGATTTTCGAATCGGACGAAAAACTGATAGTGAATTGTAACATTCAGGGCCACCTAATGACGATGGACCACACAAATTGCGTCCCGATTCAGTACATCGTCCTCCAGCCGACCTGACTCCATGGGTCTATTGCTGCCTCGGGCACCTTATGGCCGTTCTGCTGTGAGTCTAGATTATCGAATGGGACGAAAAACTGATAGTGAATTGTAACGTACAGGGCCACCTAATGACGATGGATCACTCAAACTGCGTCCCGATTCAATACATTGTCCTCCAGCAGACTTGTCTGCATGGGTCTATTGCTGCCTCGGGCACCTTATGGCCGTTCTGCTGTTAGTCAAAAATTTTCGAATCGGACGAAAAACTGATAGTGAATTGTAACGTTCAGGGCCACCTAATGACGATGGATCACTCAAATTGCGTCCCGATTCAATACATCGTCCACCAGCCGACTTGTCTCCATGGGTCTATAGCTGCCTCGGGCACCTTATGGACGTTCTGCTGTGAGTCAAAGATTTTCGAATCGGACGAAAAACTGATAGTGAATTGTAACGTTCAGGGCCTCCTAATGACGATGGAACACTCAAATTGCGTCCCGATTCAATACATCGTCCTCCAGCAGACTTGTCTCCATGTGTCGATTGCTGCCTCGGGCACCTTATGGCCGTTCTGCTGTGAGTCTAGATTATCGAATGGGACAAAAAACTGATAGTGAATTGTAACGTTCAGGGCCTCCTAATGACGATGGATCACTCAAATTGCGTCCCGATTGAATACATCGTCCTCCAGCAGACTTGTCTCCATGGGTCTATTGCTGCCTCGGGCACCTTATGGCCGTTCTGCTGTGAGTCTAGATTATCGAATGGGACGAAAAACTGATAGTGAATTGAAACGTTCGGGGCCACCTAATGACGATGGATCACTCAAATTGCGTCCCGATTCAATACATCGTCCTCCAGCCAACTTGACTCCATGTGTCTATTGCTGCCTCGGGCACCTTATGGCCGCTCTGCTGTGAGTCTAGATTATCGAATGGGACGAAAAACTGATAGTGAATTGTAACGTTCAGGGCCACCTAATGACGATGGATCACTCAAATTGCGTCCCGATTCAATACATCGTCCTCCAGCCGACTTGACTCCATGGGTCTATTGCTGCCTCGGGCACCTTATGGCCGTTCTGCTGTGAGTCTAAGATTTTCGAATCTGACGAAAAACTGATAGTGAATTGTAACTTTCAGGGCCACCTAATGACGATGGATCACTCAAATTGCGTCCCGATTCAATACATCGTCCACCAGCCGACTTGTCTCCATGAGTCTATTGCTGCCTCGGGCACCTTATGACCGTTCTGCTGTGAGTCACAGATTTTCGAATCGGACGAAAAACTGATAGTGAATTGTTACATTCAGGGCCACCTAATGACGATGGACCACGCAAATTGCGTCCCGATTCAATACATCGTCCTCCAGCCGAGTTGACTCCATGGGTCTATTGCTGCCTCGGGCACCTTATGGCCGTTCGGCTGTGAATCTAGATTATCGAATGGGACGAAAAACTGGTAGTGAATTGTAACGTTTAGGGACACCTAATGAAGATGGATCACTCAAATTGCGTCCCGATTTAATACATCGTCCTCCAGCAGACTTGTCTCCATGGGTCTATTGCTGCCTCGGGCACCTTATGGCCGTTCTGCTGTGAGTCAAAGATTTTCGAATCGGACGAAAAACCTGATAGTGATTTGTAACATTCAGGGCCACCTAATGACGATGGACCACACAAATTGCGTCCCGATTCAGTACATCGTCCACTAGCCGACTAGACTCCATGGGACTATTGCTGCCTCGGGCACTTTATGGCCGTTCTGCTGTTAGTCTAGATTATCAAATGGGATGAAAAACTGATAGTGAATTGTAACGATCATGGCCACCTAATGACGATGGATCACTCAAATTGCGTCCCGATTCAATACATCGTCCTCCAGCAGACTTATCTCCATGGGTCTATTGTTGCCTCGGGCACCTTATGGCAGTCCTGCTGTGACTCAAAGATTTTCTAATCGGACGAAAAACTGATAGTGAATTGTAACGTTCAGGGCCTCCTAATGACGATGGAACACTCAAATTGCGTCCCGATTCAGTACATCGTCCTCCAGCCGACCTGACTCCATGGGTCTATTGCTGCCTCGGGCACCTTATGCCCGTACTGCTGTGAGTCAAAGATTTTCGAATCGGACGAAAAACTGATACTGAATTATAACGTTCAGGGCCTCCTAATGACGATGGAACACTCAAATTGCGTCCCGATTCAATACATCGTCCTCCAGCAGACTTGTCTCCATGTGTCGATTGCTGCCTCGCGCACCTTATGGCCGTTCTGCTGTGAGTCTAGATTATCGAATGGAACAAAAAACTGATAGTGAATTGTAACGTTCAGGGCCTCCTAATGACGATGGATCACTCAATTTGCGTCCCGATTCAATACATCGTCCTCCAGCAGACTTGTCTCCATGGGTCTATTGCTGCCTCGGGCACCTTATGGCCGTTCTGCTGTGAGTCTAGATTATCGAATGGGACGAAAAACTGATAGTGAATTGTAACGTTCAGGGCAACCTAATGACGATGGATCACTCAAATTGCGTCCCGATTCAATACATCGTCCTCCAGCCGACTTGACTCCATGGGTCTATTGCTGCCTCGGGCACCTAATGGCCGTTCTGCTGTGAGTCTAGATTATCGAATGGGACGAAAAACTGATAGTGAATTGTAACGTTCAGGGCCACCTAATGACGATGGATCACTCAAATTGCGTCCCGATTCAATACATCGTCCTCCAGCCGACTTGACTCCATGGGTCTATTGCTGCCTCGGGCACCTTATGGCCGTTCTGCTGTGAGTCTAAGATTTCCGAATCTGACGAAAAACTGATAGTGAATTGTAACATTCAGGGCCACCTAATGACGATGGACCACGCATATTGCGTCCCGATTCAATACATCGTCCACCAGCCGACTTGTCTCCATGGGTCTATTGCTGCCTCGGGCACCTTATGACCGTTCTGCTGTGAGTCACAGATTTTCGAATCGGACGAAAAACTGATAGTGAATTGTAACATTCAGGGCCACCTAATGACGATGGACCACGCAAATTGCGTCCCGATTCAATACATCGTCCTCCAGCCGAGTTGACTCCATGGGTCTATTGCTGCCTCGGGCACCTTATGGCCGTTCTGCTGTGAATCTAGATTATCGAATGGGACGAAAAACTGGTAGTGAATTGTAACGTTCAGGGACACCTAATGACGATGGATCACTCACATTGCGTCCCGATTCAATACATCGTCCTCCAGCCGACTTGTCTCCATGGGTCTATTGCTGCCTCGGGCACCTTATGGCCGTTCTGCTGTGAGTCTAGATTATCGAATGGGACGATAAACTGATAGTGAATTCTAACTTTCAGGGCCACCTAATGACGATGGATCACTCAAATTGCGTCCCGATTCAATACATCGTCCTCCAGCAGACTTGTCTCCATGGGTCGATTGCTGCCTCGGGCACCTTATGGCCGTTCTGCTGTGAGTCAAAGTTTTTCGAATCGGACGAAAAACCTGGTAGTGATTTGTAACATTCAGGGCCACCTAATGACGATGGACCACACAAATTGCGTCCCGATTCAGTACATCGTCCACTAGCCGACTTGACTCCATGGGATTATTGCTGCCTCGGGCACCTTATGGCCGTTCTGCTGTGAGTCTAGATTATCGAATGGGATGAAGAACTGATAGTGAATTGTAACGATCAGGGCCACCTAATGACGATGGATCACTCAAATTGCGTCCCGATTCAATACATCGTCCTCCAGCAGACTTGTCTCCATGGGTCTATTGCTGCCTCGGGCACCTTATGGCAGTCCTGCTGTGACTCAAAGATTTTCGAATCGGACGAAAAACTGATAGTGAATTGTAACGTTCAGGGCCTCCTAATGATGATGGAACACTCAAATTGCGTCCTGATTCAATACATCGTCCTCCAGCAGACTTGTCTCCATGTGTCTATTGCTGCCTCGGGCACCTTATGGCCGTTCTGCTGTGAGTCAAAGATTTTCGAATCGGACGAAAAACTGATAGTGAATTGTAACATTCAGGGCCACCTAATGACGATGGACCACACAAATTGCGTCCCGATTCAGTACATCGTCCTCCAGCCGACCTGACTCCATGGGTCTATTGCTGCCTCGGGCACCTTATGGCCGTTATGCTGTGAGTCTAGATTATCGAATGGGACGAAAAACCGATAGTGAATTGTAACGTTCAGGGCCACCTAATGACGATGGATCACTCAAACTGCGTCCCGATTCAATACATCGTCCTCCAGCAGACTTGTCTCCATGGGTCTATTGCTGCCTCGGGCACCTTATGGCCGTTCTGCTGTGAGTCAAAGATTTTCGAATCGGACGATAAACTGATAGTGAATTGTAACTTTCAGGGCCACCTAATGACGATGGATCACTCAAACTGCCTCCCGATTCAATACATCGTCCACCAGCCGACTTGTCTCCATGGGTCTATTGCTGCCTCGGGCACCTTATGGCCGTTCTGCTGTGAGTCAAAGATTTTCGAATCGGACGAAAAACTGATAGTGAATTGTAACGTTCAGGGCCTCCTAATGACGATGGAACACTCAAATTGCGTCCCGATTCAATACATCGTCCTCCAGCAGACTTGTCTCCATTGGTCTATTGCTGCCTCGGGCACCTTATGGCCGTTCTGCTGTGAGTCTAGATTATCGAATGGGACAAAAAACTGATAGTGAATTGTAACGTTCAGGGCCTCCTAATGACGATGGATCACTCAAATTGCGTCCCGATTCAATACATCGTCCTCCAGCAGACTTGTCTCCATGGGTCTATTGCTGCCTCGGGCACCTAATGGCCGTTCTGCTGTGAGTCTAGATTATCGAATGGGACGAAAAACTGATAGTGAATTGTAACGTTCAGGGCCACCTAATGACGATGGATCACTCAAATTGCGTCCCGATTCAATACTTCGTCCTCCAGCCGACTTGACTCCATGGGTCTATTGCTGCCTCGGGCACCTTATGGCCGTTCTGCTGTGAGTCTAGATTATCGAATGGGACGAAAAACTGATAGTGAATTGTAACGTTCAGGGCCACCTAATGACGATGGATCACTCAAATTGCGTCCCGATTCAATACATCGTCCACCAGCCGACTTGTCTCCATGGGTCTATTGCTGCCTCGGGCACCTTATGGCCGTTCTGCTGTGAGTCAAAGATTTTCGAATCGGACGAAAAACTGATAGTGAATTGTAACGTTCAGGGCCTCCTAATGACGATGGATCACTCAAATTGCGTCCCGATTCAATACATCGTCCTCCAGCAGACTTGTCTCCATGCGTCTATTGCTGCCTCGGGCACCTTATGGCCGTTCTGCTGTGAGTCACAGATTTTCGAATCGGACGAAAAACTGATAGTGAATTGTAACGTTCAGGGCCACCTAATGACGATGGATCACTCAAATTGCGTCCCGATTCAATACATCGTCCTCCAGCAGACTTGTCTCCATGGGTCTATTGCTGCCTCGGGCACCTTATGGCCGTTCTGCTGTGAGTCTAGATTATCGAATGGGACGAAAAACTGATTGTGAATTGTAACGGTCAGGGCCTCCTAATGACGATGGATCACTCAAATTGCGTCCCGATTCAATACATAGTCCTCCAGCCGACTTGACTCCATTGGGCTATTGCTGCCTCGGGCACCTTATGGCCGTTCTGCTGTGAGTCTAGATTATCGAATGGGACGAAAAACTGATAGTGAATTGTAACGTTCAGGGCCTCCTAATGACGATGGATCACTCAAATTGCGTCCCGATTCAATACATAGTCCTCCAGCCGACTTGACTCCATGGGTCTATTGCTGCCTCGGGCACCTTATGGCCGTTCTGCTGTGAGTCTAGATTATCGAATGGGACGAAAAACTGATAGTGAATTGTAACGTTCAGGGCCTCCTAATGACGATGGATCACTAAAATTGAATCCCGATTTAATACATCGTCCTCCAGCAGACTTGTCTCCATGGGTCTATTGCTGCCTCGGGCACCTTATGGCCGTTCTGCTGTGAGTCTAGATTATCGAATGGGACGAAAAACTGATAGTGAATTGTAACGTTCAGGGCCACCTAATGACGATGGATCACTCAAATTGCGTCCCGATTCAATACATCGTCCTCCAGCCGACTTGACTCCATGGGTCTATTGCTGACTCGGGCACCTTATGGCCGTTCTGCTGTGAGTCTAGATTATCGAATGGGACGAAAAACTGATAGTGAATTGTGACGTTCAGGGCCTCCTAATGACGATGGATCACTCAAATTGCGTCCCGATTCAATACATCGTCCTCCAGCCGACTTGACTCCATGGGTCTATTGCTGCCTCGGGCACCTTATGGCCGTTCTGCTGTGAGTCTAGATTATCGAATGGGACGAAAAACTGATAGTGAATTGTAACGTTCAGGGCCTCCTAATGACGATGGATCACTCAAATTGCGTCCCGATTCAATACATCGTACTCCAGCAGACTTGTCCCCATGGGTCGATTGCTGCCTCGGGCACATAATGGCCGTTCTGCTGTGAGTCAAAGATTTTCGAATCGGACGAAAAACTGATAGTGAATTGTAACGTTCAGGGCCACCTAATGACGATGGATCACTCAAATTGCGTCCCGATTCAATACATCGTCCTCCAGCAGACTTGTCTCCATGCGTCTATTGCTGCCTCGGGCACCTTATGGCCGTTCTGCTGTGAGTCAAAGATTTTCGAATCGGACGAAAAACTGATAGTGAATTGTAACGTTCAGGGCCACCTAATGACGATGGATCACTCAAATTGCGTCCCGATTCAATACATCGTCCTCCAGCCGACTTTACTCCATGGGTCTATTGCTGCCTCGGGCACCTTATGGCCGTTCTGCTGTGAGTCTAGATTATCGAATGGGACAAAAAACTGATAGTGAATTGTAACGTTCAGGGCCTCCTAATGACGATGGATCACTCAAATTGCGTCCCGATTCAATACATCGTCCTCCAGCAGACTTGTCTCCATGGGTCTATTGTTGCCTCGGGCACCTTATGGCCGTTCTGCTGTGAGTCTAGATTATCGAATGGGACGAAAAACTGATAGTGAATTGTAACGATCAGGGCCACCTAATGACGATGGATCTCTCAAATTGCGTCCCGATTCAATACATCGTCCTCCAGCCGACTTGACTCCATGGGTCTATTGCTGCCTCGGGCACCTTATGGCCGTTCTGCTGTGAGTCTAGATTATCGAATGGGACAAAAAACTGATAGTGAATTGTAACGTTCAGGGCCTCCTAATGACGATGGATCACTCAAATTGCGTCCCGATTCAATACATCGTCCTCCAGCAGACTTGTCTCCATGGGTCGATTTCTGCCTCGGGCACCTTATGGCCGTTCTGCTGTGAGTCAAAGATTTTCGAATCGGACGAAAAACTGATAGTGATTTGTAACATTCAGGGCCACCTAATGACGATGGACCACACAAATTGCGTCCCGATTCAATATATCGTCCTCCAGCAGACTTGTTTCCCTGGGTCTATTGTTGCCTCGGGCACCTTATGGCCGTTCTGCTGTGAGTCAAAGATTTTCGAATCGGACGAAAAACTGATAGTGAATTGCAACTTTCAGGGCAACCTAATGACGATGGATCACTCAAATTGCCTCCCGATTCAATACATCGTCCTCCAGCCGACTTGTCTCCATGGGACAATTGCTGCCTCGGGCACCTTATGGCCGTTCTGCTGTGGGTCAAAGATTTTCGAATCGGACGAAAAACTGATAGTAAATTGGAACGTTCAGAGCCTCCTAATGACAATGGAACACTCAAATTGCGTCCCGATTCAATACATCGTCCTCCAGCGAACTTGTCTCCATTGGTCTATTGCTGCCTCGGGCACCTTATGGCCGTTCTGCTGTGAGTCAAAGATTTTCGAATCGGACGAAAAACTGATAGTGAATTGTAACATTCAGGGCCACCTTATGACGATGGACCACACAAATTGCGTCCCGATTCAGTACATCGTCATCTAGCCGACCTGACTATATGTGTCTATTGCTGCCTCGGGCACCTTATGGCCGTTCTGCTGTGAGTCTAGATTATCGAATGGGACGAAAAACTGATAGTGAATTGTAACGTTCAGGGCCTCCTAATGACGATGGATCACTCAAATTGAATCCCGATTTAATACATCGTCCTCCAGCAGACTTGTCTCCATGGGTCTATTGCTGCCTCGGGCACCTTATGGCCGTTCTGCTGTGAGTCTAGATTATCGAATGGGACGAAAAACTGATAGTGAATTGTAACGTTCAGGGCCACCTAATGACGATGGATCACTCAAATTGCGTCCCGATTCAATACATCGTCCTCCAGCCGACTTGACTCCATGGGTCTATTGCTGCCTCGGGCACCTTATGGCCGTTCTGCTGTGAGTCTAGATTATCGAATGGGACGAAAAACTGATAGTGAATTGTGACGTTCAGGGCCTCCTAATGACGATGGATCACTCAAATTGCGTCCCGATTCAATACATCGTCCTCCAGCCGACTTGACTCCAAGGGTCTATTGCTGCCTCGGGCACCTTATGGCCGTTCTGCTGTGAGTCTAGATTATCGAATGGGACGAAAAACTGATAGTGAATTGTAACGTTCAGGGCCTCCTAATGACGATGGATCACTCAAATTGCGTCCCGATTCAATACATCGTACTCCAGCAGACTTGTCCCCATGGGTCGATTGCTGCCTCGGGCACCTAATGGCCGTTCTGCTGTGAGTCAAAGATTTTCGAATCGGACGAAAAACTGATAGTGAATTGTAACATTCAGGGCCACCTAATGACGATGGACCACGCAAATTGCGTCCCGATTCAATACATCGTCCTCCAGCCGAGTTGACTCCATGGGTCTATTGCTGCCTCGCGCACCTTATGGCCGTTCTGCTGTGAGTCTAGACTATAGAATGGGATGAAAAACTGATAGTGAATTGTAACGTTCAGGGCCTCCTAATGACGATGGATCACTCAAATTGCGTCCCGATTCAATACATCGTCCTCCAGCAGACTTGTCTCCATGGGTCTATTGTTGCCTCGCGCACCTTATGGCCGTTCTGCTGTGAGTCTAGATTATCGAATGGGACGAAAAACTGATAGTGAATTGTAACGATCAGGGCCACCTAATGACGATGGATCTCTCAAATTGCGTCCCGATTCAATACATCGTCCTCCAGCCGACTTAACTCCATGGGTCTATTGCTGCCTCGGGCACCTTATGGCCGTTCTGCTGTGAGTCTAGATTATCGAATGGGACGAAAAACTGATAGTGAATTGTAACGTTCAGGGCCTCCTAATGACGATGGATCACTCAAATTGCGTCCCGATTCAATACATCGTCCTCCAGCAGACTTGTCTCCATGGGTCTATTGTTGCCTCGGGCACCTTATGGCCGTTCTGCTGTGAGTCTAGATTATCGAATGGGACGAAAAACTGATAGTGAATTGTAACGATCAGGGCCACCTAATGACGATGGATCTCTCAAATTGCGTCCCGATTCAATACATCGTCCTCCAGCCGACTTAACTCCATGGGTCTATTGCTGCCTCGGGCACCTTATGGCCGTTCTGCTGTGAGTCTAGATTATCGAATGGGACGAAAAACTGATAGTGAATTGTAACGTTCAGGGCCACCTAATGACGATGGACCACACAAATTGCGTCCCGATTCAATATATCGTCCTCCAGCAGACTTGTTTCCATGGGTCTATTGTTGCCTCGGGCACCTTATGGCCGTTCTGCTGTGAGTCAAAGATTTTCGAATCGGACGAAAAACTGATAGTGAATTGCAACTTTCAGGGCAACCTAATGACGATGGATCACTCAAATTGCCTCCCGATTCAATACATCGTCCTCCAGCCGACTTGTCTCCATGGGACTATTGCTGCCTCGGGCACCTTATGGCCGTTCTGCTGTGAGTCTAGATTATCGAATGGGACGAAAAACTGATTGTGAATTGTAACGGTCAGGGCCTCCTAATGACGATGGATCACTCAAATTGCGTCCCGATTCAATACATAGTCCTCCAGCCGACTTGACTCCATTGGGCTATTGCTGCCTCGGGCACCTTATGACCGTTCTGCTGTGAGTCTAGATTATCGAATGGGACGAAAAACTGATAGTGAATTGTAACGTTCAGGGCCTCCTAATGACGATGGATCACTCAAATTGCGTCCCGATTCAATACATAGTCCTCCAGCCGACTTGACTCCATGGGTCTATTGCTGCCTCGGGCACCTTATGGCCGTTCTGCTGTGAGTCTAGATTATCGAATGGGACGAAAAACTGATAGTGAATTGTAACGTTCAGGGCCTCCTAATGACGATGGATCACTAAAATTGAATCCCGATTTAATACATCGTCCTCCAGCAGACTTGTCTCCATGGGTCTATTGCTGCCTCGGGCACCTTATGGCCGTTCTGCTGTGAGTCTAGATTATCGAATGGGACGAAAAACTGATAGTGAATTGTAACGTTCAGGGCCACCTAATGACGATGGATCACTCAAATTGCGTCCCGATTCAATACATCGTCCTCCAGCCGACTTGACTCCATGGGTCTATTGCTGCCTCGGGCACCTTATGGCCGTTCTGCTGTGAGTCTAGATTATCGAATGGGACGAAAAACTGATAGTGAATTGTGACGTTCAGGGCCTCCTAATGACGATGGATCACTCAAATTGCGTCCCGATTCAATACATCGTCCTCCAGCCGACTTGACTCCATGGGTCTATTGCTGCCTCGGGCAACTTATGGCCGTTCTGCTGTGAGTCTAGATTATCGAATGGGACGAAAAACTGATAGTGAATTGTAACGTTCAGGGCCTCCTAATGACGATGGATCACTCAAATTGCGTCCCGATTCAATACATCGTACTCCAGCAGACTTGTCCCCATGGGTCGATTGCTGCCTCGGGCACATAATGGCCGTTCTGCTGTGAGTCAAAGATTTTCGAATCGGACGAAAAACTGATAGTGAATTGTAACGTTCAGGGCCACCTAATGACGATGGATCACTCAAATTGCGTCCCGATTCAATACATCGTCCTCCAGCAGACTTGTCTCCATGCGTCTATTGCTGCCTCGGGCACCTTATGGCCGTTCTGCTGTGAGTCAAAGATTTTCGAATCGGACGAAAAACTGATAGTGAATTGTAACGTTCAGGGCCACCTAATGACGATGGATCACTCAAATTGCGTCCCGATTCAATACATCGTCCTCCAGCCGACTTTACTCCATGGGTCTATTGCTGCCTCGGGCACCTTATGGCCGTTCTGCTGTGAGTCTAGATTATCGAATGGGACAAAAAACTGATAGTGAATTGTAACGTTCAGGGCCTCCTAATGACGATGGATCACTCAAATTGCGTCCCGATTCAATACATCGTCCTCCAGCAGACTTGTCTCCATGGGTCTATTGTTGCCTCGGGCACCTTATGGCCGTTCTGCTGTGAGTCTAGATTATCGAATGGGACGAAAAACTGATAGTGAATTGCAACGATCAGGGCCACCTAATGACGATGGATCTCTCAAATTGCGTCCCGATTCAATACATCGTCCTCCAGCCGACTTGACTCCATGGGTCTATTGCTGCCTCGGGCACCTTATGGCCGTTCTGCTGTGAGTCTAGATTATCGAATGGGACGAAAAACTGATAGTGAATTGTAACGTTCAGGGCCTCCTAATGACGATGGATCACTCAAATTGCGTCCCGATTCAATACATCGTCCTCCAGCAGACTTGTCTCCATGGGTCGATTTCTGCCTCGGGCACCTTATGGCCGTTCTGCTGTGAGTCAAAGATTTTCGAATCGGACGAAAAACTGATAGTGATTTGTAACATTCAGGGCCACCTAATGACGATGGACCACACAAATTGCGTCCCGATTCAATATATCGTCCTCCAGCAGACTTGTTTCCCTGGGTGTATTGTTGCCTCGGGCACCTTATGGCCGTTCTGCTGTGAGTCAAAGATTTTCGAATCGGACGAAAAACTGATAGTGAATTGCAACTTTCAGGGCAACCTAATGACTATGGATGACTCAAATTGCCTCCCGATTCAATACATCGTCCTCCAGCCGACTTGTCTCCATGGGACTATTGCTGCCTCGGGCACCTTATGGCCGTTCTGCTGTGAGTCAAAGATTTTCGAATCGGACGAAAAACTGATAGTAAATTGGAACGTTCAGAGCCTCCTAATGACAATGGAACACTCAAATTGCGTCCCGATTCAATACATCGTCCTCCAGCGAACTTGTCTCCATTGGTCTATTGCTGCCTCGGGCACCTTATGGCCGTTCTGCTGTGAGTCAAAGATTTTCGAATCGGACGAAAAACTGATAGTGAATTGTAACATTCAGGGCCACCTTATGACGATGGACCACACAAATTGCGTCCCGATTCAGTACATCGTCATCTAGCCGACCTGACTATATGTGTCTATTGCTGCCTCGGGCACCTTATGGCCGTTCTGCTGTGAGTCTAGATTATCGAATGGGACGAAAAACTGATAGTGAATTGTAACGTTCAGGGCCTCCTAATGACGATGGATCACTCAAATTGAATCCCGATTTAATACATCGTCCTCCAGCAGACTTGTCTCCATGGGTCTATTGCTGCCTCGGGCACCTTATGGCCGTTCTGCTGTGAGTCTAGATTATCGAATGGGACGAAAAACTGATAGTGAATTGTAACGTTCAGGGCCACCTAATGACGATGGATCACTCAAATTGCGTCCCGATTCAATACATCGTCCTCCAGCCGACTTTACTCCATGGGTCTATTGCTGCCTCGGGCACCTTATGGCCGTTCTGCTGTGAGTCTAGATTATCGAATGGGACAAAAAACTGATAGTGAATTGTAACTTTCAGGGCCTCCTAATGACGATGGATCACTCAAATTGCGTCCCGATTCAATACATCGTCCTCCAGCAGACTTGTCTCCATGGGTCTATTGTTGCCTCGGGCACCTTATGGCCGTTCTGCTGTGAGTCTAGATTATCGAATGGGACGAAAAACTGATAGTGAATTGCAACGATCAGGGCCACCTAATGACGATGGATCTCTCAAATTGCGTCCCGATTCAATACATCGTCCTCCAGCCGACTTGACTCCATGGGTCTATTGCTGCCTCGGGCACCTTATGGCCGTTCTGCTGTGAGTCTAGATTATCGAATGGGACGAAAAACTGATAGTGAATTGTAACGTTCAGGGCCTCCTAATGACGATGGATCACTCAAATTGCGTCCCGATTCAATACATCGTCCTCCAGCAGACTTGTCTCCATGGGTCCATTTCTGCCTCGGGCACCTTATGGCCGTTCTGCTGTGAGTCAAAGATTTTCGAATCGGACGAAAAACTGATAGTGATTTGTAACATTCAGGGCCACCTAATGACGATGGACCACACAAATTGCGTCCCGATTCAATATATCGTCCTCCAGCAGACTTGTTTCCCTGGGTCTATTGTTGCCTCGGGCACCTTATGGCCGTTCTGCTGTGAGTCAAAGATTTTCGAATCGGACGAAAAACTGATAGTGAATTGCAACTTTCAGGGCAACCTAATGACTATGGATGACTCAAATTGCCTCCCGATTCAATACATCGTCCTCCAGCCGACTTGTCTCCATGGGACTATTGCTGGCTCGGGCACCTTATGGCCGTTCTGCTGTGAGTCAAAGATTTTCGAATCGGACGAAAAACTGATAGTAAATTGGAACGTTCAGAGCCTCCTAATGACAATGGAACACTCAAATTGCGTCCCGATTCAATACATCGTCCTCCAGCGAACTTGTCTCCATTGGTCTATTGCTGCCTCGGGCACCTTATGGCCGTTCTGCTGTGAGTCAAAGATTTTCGAATCGGACGAAAAACTGATAGTGAATTGTAACATTCAGGGCCACCTTATGACGATGGACCACACAAATTGCGTCCCGATTCAGTACATCGTCATCTAGCCGACCTGACTATATGTGTCTATTGCTGCCTCGGGCACCTTATGGCCGTTCTGCTGTGAGTCTAGATTATCGAATGGGACGAAAAACTGATAGTGAATTGTAACGTTCAGGGCCTCCTAATGACGATGGATCACTCAAATTGAATCCCGATTTAATACATCGTCCTCCAGCAGACTTGTCTCCATGGGTCTATTGCTGCCTCGGGCACCTTATGGCCGTTCTGCTGTGAGTCTAGATTATCGAATGGGACGAAAAACTGATAGTGAATTGTAACGTTCAGGGCCACCTAATGACGATGGATCACTCAAATTGCGTCCCGATTCAATACATCGTCCTCCAGCCGACTTGACTCCATGGGTCTATTGCTGCCTCGGGCACCTTATGGCCGTTCTGCTGTGAGTCTAGATTATCGAATGGGACGAAAAACTGATAGTGAATTGTGACGTTCAGGGCCTCCTAATGACGATGGATCACTCAAATTGCGTCCCGATTCAATACATCGTCCTCCAGCCGACTTGACTCCATGGGTCTATTGCTGCCTCGGGCACCTTATGGCCGTTCTGCTGTGAGTCTAGATTATCGAATGGGACGAAAAACTGATAGTGAATTGTAACGTTCAGGGCCTCCTAATGACGATGGATCACTCAAATTGCGTCCCGATTCAATACATCGTACTCCAGCAGACTTGTCCCCATGGGTCGATTGCTGCCTCGGGCACCTAATGGCCGTTCTGCTGTGAGTCAAAGATTTTCGAATCGGACGAAAAACTGATAGTGAATTGTAACATTCAGGGCCACCTAATGACGATGGACCACGCAAATTGCGTCCCGATTCAATACATCGTCCTCCAGCCGAGTTGACTCCATGGGTCTATTGCTGCCTCGGGCACCTTATGGCCGTTCTGCTGTGAATCTAGATTATCGAATGGGTCGAAAAACTGATAGTGAATTGTAACGTTCAGGGCCACCTAATGACGATGGCTCACTCAAATTGCGTCCCGATTCAATACATCGTCCCCAGCCGACTTGTCTCCATGGGTCTATTGCTGCCTCGGGCACCTTATGGCCGTTCTGCTGTGAGTCTAGATTATCGAATGGGACGAAAAACTGATAGTGAATTGTAACGTTCAGGGCCACCTAATGACGATGGATCACTCAAATTGCGTCCTGATTCAATACATCGTCCTGCAGCAGACTTGACTTCATGGGTCTATTGCTGCCTCGGGCACCTTATGGCCGTTCTGCTGTGAGTCAAAGATTTTCGAATCGGACGAAAAACTGATAGTGATTTGTAACATTCAGGGGCACCTAATGACGATGGACCACACAAATTGCGTCCCGATTCAGTACATCGTCCACTAGCCGACTTGACTCCATGGGACTATTGCTGCCTCGGGCACCTTATGGCCGTTCTGCTGTGAGTCTAGACTATAGAATGGGATGAAAAACTGATAGTGAATTGTAACGTTCAGGGCCACCTAATGACGATGGATCACTCAAATTGCGTCCCGATTCAATACTTCGTCCTCCAGCAGACTTGTCTCCATGCGTCTATTGCTGCCTCGGGCACCTTATGGCCGTTCTGCTGTGAGTCAAAGATTTTCGAATCGGACGAAAAACTGATAGTGAATTGTAACGTTCAGGGCCACCTAATGACGATGGATCACTCAAATTGCGTCCCGATTCAATACGTCGTCCTCCAGCCGACTTTACTCCATGGGTCTATTGCTGCCTCGGGCACCTTATGGCCGTTCTGCTGTGAGTCTAGATTATCGAATGGGACAAAAAACTGATAGTGAATTGTAACGTTCAGGGCCTCCTAATGACGATGGATCACTCAAATTGCGTCCCGATTCAATACATCGTCCTCCAGCAGACTTGTCTCCATGGGTCTATTGTTGCCTCGGGCACCTTATGGCCGTTCTGCTGTGAGTCTAGATTATCGAATGGGACGAAAAACTGATAGTGAATTGTACGTTCAGGGCCTCCTAATGACGATGGATCACTCAAATTGCGTCCCGATTCAATACATCGTCCTCCAGCAGACTTGTCTCCATGGGTCTATTGTTGCCTCGGGCACCTTATGGCCGTTCTGCTGTGAGTCTAGATTATCGAATGGGACGAAAAACTGATAGTGAATTGTAACGTTCAGGGCCACCTAATGACGATGGATCACTCAAATTGCGTCCCGATTCAATACATCGTCCTCCAGCAGACTTGTCTCCATGGGTCTATTGTTGCCTCGGGCACCTTATGGCCGTTCTGCTGTGAGTCTAGATTATCGAATGGGACGAAAAACTGATAGTGAATTGTAACGTTCAGGGCCACCTAATGACGATGGATCACTCAAATTGCGTCCCGATTCAATACATCGTACTCCAGCAGACTTGTCCCCATGGGTCGATTGCTGCCTCGGGCACCTAATGGCCGTTCTGCTGTGAGTCTAGATTATAGAATGGGATGAAAAACTGATAGTGAATTGTAACATTCAGGGCCACCTAATGACGATGGACCACGCAAATTGCGTCCCGATTCAATACATCGTCCCCCAGCCGAGTTGACTCCATGGGTCTATTGCTGCCTCGGGCACCTTATGGCCGTTCTGCTGTGAGTCTAGATTATCGAATGGGACGAAAAACTGATAGTGAATTGTAACGTTCAGGGCCACCTAATGACGATGGATCACTCAAATTGCGTCCTGATTCAATACATCGTCCTGCAGCAGACTTGGCTTCATGGGTCTATTGCTGCCTCGGGCACCTTATGGCCGTTCTGCTGTGAGTCAAAGATTTTCGAATCGGACGAAAAACTGATAGTGATTTGTAACATTCAGGGCCACCTAATGACGATGGACCACACAAATTGCGTCCCGATTCAGTACATCGTCCACTAGCCGACTTGACACCATGGGACTATTGCTGCCTCGGGCACCTTATGGCCGTTCTGCTGTGAGTCTAGACTATAGAATGGGATGAAAAACTGATAGTGAATTGTAACGTTCAGGGCCACCTAATGACGATGGATCACTCAAATTGCGTCCCGATTCAATACATCGTCCTCCAGCCGACTTGACTCCATGGGTCTATTGCTGCCTCGGGCACCTTATGGCCGTTCTGCTGTGAGTCTAGATTATCGAATGGGACGAAAAACTGATAGTGAATTGTAACGTTCAGGGCCTCCTAATGACGATGGATCACTCAAATTGCGTCCCGATTCAATACATCGTCCTCCAGCAGACTTGTCTCCATGGGTCGATTGCTGCCTCGGGCACATCGTCCTCCAGCCGACTTGTCTCCATGGGACTATTGCTGCCTCGAGCACCTTATGGCCGTTCTGCTGTGAGTCAAAGATTTTCGAATCGGACGAAAAACTGATAGTGATTTGTAACATTCAGGGCCACCTAATGACGATGGACCACACAAATTGCATCCCGATTCAATATATCGTCCTCCAGCAGACTTGTTTCCATGGGTCTATTGTTGCCTCGGGCACCTTATGGCCGTTCTACTGTGAGTCAAAGATTTTCGAATCGGACGAAAAACTGATAGTGAATTGTTACTTTCAGGGCAACCTAATGACGATGGATCACTCAAATTGCCTCCCGATTCAATACATCGTCCTCCAGCCGACTTGTCTCCATGGGACTATTGCTGCCTCGGGCACCTTATGGCCGTTCTGCTGTGAGTCAAAGATTTTCGAATCGGACGAAAAACTGATAGTAAATTGGAACGTTCAGGGCCTCCTAATGACAATGGAACACTCAAATTGCGTCCCGATTCAATACATCGTCCTCCAGCGCACTTGTCTCCATTGGTCTATTGCTGCCTCGGGCACCTTATGGCCGTTCTGCTGTGAGTCAAAGATTTTCGAATCGGACGAAAAACTGATAGTGAATTGTAACATTCAGGGCCACCTAATGACGATGGACCACACAAATTGCGTCCCGATTCAGTACATCGTCATCTAGCCGACTTGAATCCATGGGTCTATTGCTGCCTCGGGCACCTTATGGCCGTTCTGCTGTGAGTCTAGATTATCGAATGGGACAAAAATCTGATAGTGAATTGTAACGTTCAGGGCCTCCTAATGACGATGGAACACTCAAATTGCGTCCCGATTCAATACATCGTCCTCCAGCAGACTTGTCTCCATGCGTCTATTGCTGCCTCGGGCACCTTATGGCCGTTCTGCTGTGAGTCAAAGATTTTCGAATCGGACGAAAAACTGATAGTGAATTGTACCGTTCAGGGCCACCTAATGACGATGGATCACTCAAATTGCGTCCCGATTCAATACATCGTCCTCCAGCCGACTTTACTCCATGGGTCTATTGCTGCCTCGGGCACCTTATGGCCGTTCTGCTGTGAGTCTAGATTATCGAATGGGACAAAAAACTGATAGTGAATTGTAACGTTCAGGGCCTCCTAATGACGATGGATCACTCAAATTGCGTCCCGATTCAATACATCGTCCTCCAGCAGACTTGTCTCCATGGGTCTATTGTTGCCTCGGGCACCTTATGGCCGTTCTGCTGTGAGTCTAGATTATCGAATGGGACGAAAAACTGATAGTGAATTGTAACGATCAGGGCCACCTAATGACGATGGATCTCTCAAATTGCGTCCCGATTCAATACATCGTCCTCCAGCCGACTTGACTCCATGGGTCTATTGCTGCCTCGGGCACCTTATGGCCGTTCTGCTGTGGGTCTAGATTATCGAATGGGACGAAAAACTGATAGTGAATTGTATCGTTCAGGGCCTCCTAATGACGATGGATCACTCAAATTGCGGCCCGATTCAATACATCGTCCTCCAGCCGACTTGACTCCATGGGTCTATTGCTGCCTCGGGCACCTTATGGCCGTTCTGCTGTGAGTCTAGATTATCGAATGGGACGAAAAACTGATAGTGAATTGTAACGTTCAGGGCCTCCTAATGACGATGGATCACTCAAATTGCGTCCCGATTCAATACATCGTCCTCCAGCAGACTTGTCTCCATGGGTCGATTGCTGCCTCGGGCACATCGTCCTCCAGCCGACTTGTCTCCATGGGACTATTGCTGCCTCGAGCACCTTATGGCCGTTCTGCTGTGAGTCAAAGATTTTCGAATCGGACGAAAAACTGATAGTGATTTGTAACATTCAGGGCCACCTAATGACGATGGACCACACAAATTGCATCCCGATTCAATATATCGTCCTCCAGCAGACTTGTTTCCATGGGTCTATTGTTGCCTCGGGCACCTTATGGCCGTTCTACTGTGAGTCAAAGATTTTCGAATCGGACGAAAAACTGATAGTGAATTGTTACTTTCAGGGCAACCTAATGACGATGGATCACTCAAATTGCCTCCCGATTCAATACATCGTCCTCCAGCCGACTTGTCTCCATGGGACTATTGCTGCCTCGGGCACCTTATGGCCGTTCTGCTGTGAGTCAAAGATTTTCGAATCGGACGAAAAACTGATAGTAAATTGGAACGTTCAGGGCCTCCTAATGACAATGGAACACTCAAATTGCGTCCCGATTCAATACATCGTCCTCCAGCGCACTTGTCTCCATTGGTCTATTGCTGCCTCGGGCACCTTATGGCCGTTCTGCTGTGAGTCAAAGATTTTCGAATCGGACGAAAAACTGATAGTGAATTGTAACATTCAGGGCCACCTAATGACGATGGACCACACAAATTGCGTCCCGATTCAGTACATCGTCATCTAGCCGACCTGACTATATGTGTCTATAGCTGCCTCGGGCACCTTATGGCCGTTCTGCTGTGAGTCTAGATTATCGAATGGGACGAAAAACTGATGGTGAATTGTAACGTTCAGGGCCACCTAATGACGATGGATCACTCAAATTGCGTCCCGATTCAATACATCGTCCTCCAGCAGACTTGACTTCATGGGTCTATTGCTGCCTCGGGCACCTTATGGCCGTTCTGCTGTGAGTCTAGATTATACGTAGAATGGGATGAAAAACTGATAGTGAATTGTAACGTTCAGGGCCACCTAGTGACGATGGATCACTCAAATTGCGTCCCGATTCAATATATCGTCCTCCAGCAGACTTGTTTCCATGGGTCTATTGTTGCCTCGGGCACCTTATGGCCGTTCTGCTGTGAGTCAAAGATTTTCGAATCGGACGATAAACTGATAGTGAATTGTAACTTTCAGGGCAACCTAATGACGATGGATCACTCAAATTGCCTCATGATTCAATACATCGTCCTCCAGCCGACTTGTCTCCATGGGACTATTGCTGCCTCGGGCACCTTATGGCCGTTCTGCTGTGAGTCAAAGATTTTCGAATCGGACGAAAAACTGATAGTAAATTGGAACGTTGAGGGCCTCCTAATGACAATGGAACACTCAAATTGCGTCCCGATTCAATACATCGTCCTCCAGCGGACTTGTCTCCATTGGTCTATTGCTGCCTCGGGCACCTTATGGCCGTTCTGCTGTGAGTCAAAGATTTTCGAATCGGACGAAAAACTGATAGTGAATTGTAACATTCAGGGCCACCTAATGACGATGGACCACACAAATTGCGTCCCGATTCAGTACATCGTCCTCTAGCCGACCTGACTCCATGGGTCTATTGCCGCCTCGGGCACCTTATGGCCGTTCTGCTGTGAGTCAAGATTTTCGAATCGGACGTAAAACTGATAGTGAATTGTAACGCTCAGGGCCTCCTAACGACGATGGAACACTCAAATTGCGTCCCGATTCAATACATCGTCCTCCAGCAGACTTGTCTCCATGCGTCTATTGCTGCCTCGGGCACCTTATGGCCGTTCTGCTGTGAGTCAAAGATTTTCGAATCGGACGAAAAACTGATAGTGAATTGTAACATTCAGGGCCTCCTAATGACGATGGAAGACTCAAATTGCGTCCCGATTCAATACATCGTCCTCCAGCAGACTTGACTTCATGGGTCTATTGCTGCCTCGGGCACCTTATGGCCGTTCTGCTGTGAGTCAAAGATTTTCGAATCGGACGAAAAACTGATAGTGATTTGTAACATTCAGGGCCACCTAATGACGATGGACCACACAAATTGCGTCCCGATTCAGTACATCGTCCACTAGCCGACTTGACTCCATGGGACTATTGCTGCCTCGGGCACCTTATGGCCGTTCTGCTGTGAGTCTAGACTATAGAATGGGATGAAAAACAGATAGTGAATTGTAACGTTCAGGGCCACCTAATGACGATGGATCACTCAAATTGCGTCCCGATTCAATACATCGTCCTCCAGCAGACTTGTCTCCATGCGTCTATTGCTGCCTCGGGCACCTTATGGCCGTTCTGCTGTGAGTCAAAGATTTTCGAATCGGACGAAAAACTGATAGTGAATTGTAACGTTCAAGGCCACCTAATGACAATGGATCACTCAAACTGCGTCCCGATTCAATACATCGTCCTCCAGCCGACTTGACTCCATGGGTCTATTGCTGCCTCGGGCACCTAATGGCCGTTCTGCTGTGAGTCTAGATTATCGAATGGGACAAAAATCTGATAGTGAATTGTAACGTTCAGGGCCTCCTAATGACGATGGAACACTCAAATTGCGTCCCGATTCAATACATCGTCCTCCAGCAGACTTGTCTCCATGCGTCTATTGCTGCCTCGGGCACCTTATGGCCGTTCTGCTGTGAGTAAAAGATTTTCGAATCGGACGAAAAACTGATAGTGAATTGTAACGTTCAGGGCCACCTAATGACGATGGATCACTCAAATTGCGTCCCGATTCAATACATCGTCCTCCAGCCGACTTTACTCCATGGGTCTATTGCTGCCTCGGGCACCTTATGGCCGTTCTGCTGTGAGTCTAGATTATCGAATGGGACAAAAAACTGATAGTGAATTGTAACGTTCAGGGCCTCCTAATGACGATGGATCACTCAAATTGCGTCCCGATTCAATACATCGTCCTCCAGCAGACTTGTCTCCATGGGTCTATAGTTGCCTCGGGCACCTTATGGCCGTTCTGCTGTGAGTCTAGATTATCGAATGGGACGAAAAACTGATAGTGAATTGTAACGATCAGGGCCACCTAATGACGATGGATCTCTCAAATTGCGTCCCGATTCAATACATCGTCCTCCAGCCGACTTGACTCCATGGGTCTATTGCTGCCTCGGGCACCTTATGGCCGTTCTGCTGTGAGTCTAGATTATCGAATGGGACGAAAAACTGATAGTGAATTGTATCGTTCAGGGCCTCCTAATGACGATGGATCACTCAAATTGCGTCCCGATTCAATACATCGTCCTCCAGCAGACTTGTCTCCATGGGTCTATTGTTGCCTCGGGCACCTTATGGCCGTTCTGCTGTGAGTCTAGATTATCGAATGGGACGAAAAACTGATAGTGAATTGTAACGATCAGGGCCACCTAATGACGATGGATCTCTCAAATTGCGTCCCGATTCAATACATCGTCCTCCAGCCGACTTGACTCCATGGGTCTATTGCTGCCTCGGGCACCTTATGGCCGTTCTGCTGTGAGTCTAGATTATCGAATGGGACGAAAAACTGATAGTGAATTGTATCGTTCAGGGCCTCCTAATGACGATGGATCACTCAAATTGCGTCCCGATTCAATACATCGTCCTCCAGCCGACTTTACTCCATGGGTCTATTGCTGCCTCGGGCACCTTATGGCCGTTCTGCTGTGAGTCTAGATTATCGAATGGGACAAAAAACTGATAGTGAATTGTAACGTTCAGGGCCTCCTAATGACGATGGATCACTCAAATTGCGTCCCGATTCAATACATCGTCCTCCAGCAGACTTGCCTCCATGGGTCTATTGTTGCCTCGGGCACCTTATGGCCGTTCTGCTGTGAGTCTAGATTATCGAATGGGACGAAAAACTGATAGTGAATTGTAACGATCAGGGCCACCTAATGACGATGGATCTCTCAAATTGCGTCCCGATTCAATACATCGTCCTCCAGCCGACTTGACTCCATGGGTCTATTGCTGCCTCGGGCACCTTATGGCCGTTCTGCTGTGAGTCTAGATTATCGAATGGGACGAAAAACTGATAGTGAATTGTATCGTTCAGGGCCTCCTAATGACGATGGATGACTCAAATTGCGTCCCGATTCAATACATCGTCCTCCAGCCGACTTGACTCCATGGGTCTATTGCTGCCTCGGGCACCTTATGGCCGTTCTGCTGTGAGTCTAGATTATCGAATGGGACGAAAAACTGATAGTGAATTGTAACGTTCAGGGCCTCCTAATGACGATGGATCACTCAAATTGCGTCCCGATTCAATACATCGTCCTCCAGCAGACTTGTCTCCATGGGTCGATTGCTGCCTCGGGCACATCGTCCTCCAGCCGACTTGTCTCCATGGGACTATTGCTGCCTCGAGCACCTTATGGCCGTTCTGCTGTGAGTCAAAGATTTTCGAATCGGACGAAAAACTGATAGTGATTTGTAACATTCAGGGCCACCTAATGACGATGGACCACACAAATTGCATCCCGATTCAATATATCGTCCTCCAGCAGACTTGTTTCCATGGGTCTATTGTTGCCTCGGGCACCTTATGGCCGTTCTACTGTGAGTCAAAGATTTTCGAATCGGACGAAAAACTGATAGTGAATTGTAACTTTCAGGGCAACCTAATGACGATGGATCACTCAAATTGCCTCCCGATTCAATACATCGTCCTCCAGCCGACTTGTCTCCATGGGACTATTGCTGCCTCGGGCACCTTATGGCCGTTCTGCTGTGAGTCAAAGATTTTCGAATCGGACGAAAAACTGATAGTAAATTGGAACTTTCAGGGCCTCCTAATGACAATGGAACACTCAAATTGCGTCCCGATTCAATACATCGTCCTCCAGCGCACTTGTCTCCATTGGTCTATTGCTGCCTCGGGCACCTTATGGCCGTTCTGCTGTGAGTCAAAGATTTTCGAATCGGACGAAAAACTGATAGTGAATTGTAACATTCAGGGCCACCTAATGACGATGGACCACACAAATTGCGTCCCGATTCAGTACATCGTCATCTAGCCGACCTGACTATATGTGTCTATAGCTGCCTCGGGCACCTTATGGCCGTTCTGCTGTGAGTCTAGATTATCGAATGGGACGAAAAACTGATGGTGAATTGTAACGTTCAGGGCCACCTAATGACGATGGATCACTCAAATTGCGTCCCGATTCAATACATCGTCCTCCAGCAGACTTGACTTCATGGGTCTATTGCTGCCTCGGGCACCTTATGGCCGTTCTGCTGTGAGTCTAGATTATACGTAGAATGGGATGAAAAACTGATAGTGAATTGTAACGTTCAGGGCCACCTAATGACGATGGATCACTCAAATTGCGTCCCGATTCAATACATCGTCCTCCAGCAGACTTGTCTCCATGGGTCTATTGCTGCTTCGGGCACGTTATGGCCGTTCTGCTGTGGGTCAAAGATTTACGAATCGGACGAAAAACTGATAGTGAATTGTAACGTTCAGGGCCACCTAGTGACGATGGATCACTCAAATTGCGTCCCGATTCAATATATCGTCCTCCAGCAGACTTGTTTCCATGGGTCTATTGTTGCCTCGGGCACCTTATGGCCGTTCTGCTGTGAGTCAAAGATTTTCGAATCGGACGAAAAACTGATAGTGAATTGTAACTTTCAGGGCAACCTAATGACGATGGATCACTCAAATTGCCTCCCGATTCAATACATCGTCCTCCAGCCGACTTGTCTCCATGGGACTATTGCTGCCTCGGGCACCTTATGGCCGTTCTGCTGTGAGTCAAAGATTTTCGAATCGGACGAAAAACTGATAGTAAATTGGAACGTTGAGGGCCTCCTAATGACAATGGAACACTCAAATTGCGTCCCGATTCAATACATCGTCCTCCAGCGGACTTGTCTCCATTGGTCTATTGCTGCCTCGGGCACCTTATGGCCGTTCTGCTGTGAGTCAAAGATTTTCGAATCGGACGAAAAACTGATAGTGAATTGTAACATTCAGGGCCACCTAATGACGATGGACCACACAAATTGCGTCCCGATTCAGTACATCGTCCTCTAGCCGACCTGACTCCATGGGTCTATTGCCGCCTCGGGCACCTGATGGCCGTTCTGCTGTGAGTCAAGATTTTCGAATCGGACGTAAAACTGATAGTGAATTGTAACGCTCAGGGCCTCCTAACGACGATGGAACGCTCAAATTGCGTCCCGATTCAATACATCGTCCTCCAGCAGACTTGTCTCCATGCGTCTATTGCTGCCTCGGGCACCTTATGGCCGTTCTGCTGTGAGTCAAAGATTTTCGAATCGGACGAAAAACTGATAGTGAATTGTAACATTCAGGGCCTCCTAATGACGATGGAAGACTCAAATTGCGTCCCGATCCAATACATCGTCCTCCAGCAGACTTGTCTCCATGGGTCTCTTGCTGCCTCGGGCACCTTATGGCCGTTCTGCAGTGAGTCAAAGATTTTCGAATCGGACGAAAAACTGATAGTGAATTGTAACGTTCAGGGCCACCTAATGACGATGGATCACTCAAATTGCGTCCCGATTCAATACATCGTCCTCCAGCCGACATGTCTCCATGGGTCTATTGCTGCCTTGGCACCTTATGGCCGTTCTGCTGTGAGTCAAAGATTTTCGAATCGGACGAAAAACTGATAGTGAATTGTAACGTTCAGGGCCACCTAATGACGATGGATCACTCAAATTGCGTCCCGATTCAATACATTGACCTCCAGCAGACTGTCCCCATGGGACTATTGCAGCGTCGGGCCCCTTATGGCCGTTCAGCTGTGACTCAAAGATTTTCGAATCGGACGAAAAACTGATAGTGAATTGTAACGTTCAGGGCCTCCTAATGACGATGGAACATTCAAATTGCGTCCCGATTCAATACATCGTCCTCCAGCAGACTTGTCTCCATGCGTCTATTGCTGCCTCGGGCACCTTATGGCCGTTCTGCTGTGAGTCAAAGATTTTCGAATCGGACGAAAAACTGATAGTGAATTGTAACGTTCAGGGCCACCTAATGACGATGGATCACTCAAATTGCGTCCCGATTCAATACATCGTCCTCCAGCCGACTTTACTCCATGGGTCTATTGCTGCCTCGGGCACCTTATGGCCGTTCTGCTGTGAGTCTAGATTATCGAATGGGACAAAAAACTGATAGTGAATTGTAACGTTCAGGGCCTCCTAATGACGATGGATCACTCAAATTGCGTCCCGATTCAATACATCGTCCTCCAGCAGACTTGTCTCCATGGGTCTATTGTTGCCTCGGGCACCTTATGGCCGTTCTGCTGTGAGTCTAGATTATCGAATGGGACGAAAAACTGATAGTGAATTGTAACGATCAGGGCCACCTAATGACGATGGATCTCTCAAATTGCGTCCCGATTCAATACATCGTCCTCCAGCCGACTTGACTCCATGGGTCTATTGCTGCCTCGGGCACCTTATGGCCGTTCTGCTGTGAGTCTAGATTATCGAATGGGACGAAAAACTGATAGTGAATTGTATCGTTCAGGGCCTCCTAATGACGATGGATCACTCAAATTGCGTCCCGATTCAATACATCGTCCTCCAGCCGACTTGACTCCATGGGTCTATTGCTGCCTCGGGCACCTTATGGCCGTTCTGCTGTGAGTCTAGATTATCGAATGGGACGAAAAACTGATAGTGAATTGTAACGTTCAGGGCCTCCTAATGACGATGGATCACTCAAATTGCGTCCCGATTCAATACATCGTCCTCCAGCAGACTTGTCTCCATGGGTCGATTGCTGCCTCGGGCACATCGTCCTCCAGCCGACTTGTCTCCATGGGACTATTGCTGCCTCGAGCACCTTATGGCCGTTCTGCTGTGAGTCAAAGATTTTCGAATCGGACGAAAAACTGATAGTGATTTGTAACATTTAGGGCCACCTAATGACGATGGACCACACAAATTGCATCCCGATTCAATATATCGTCCTCCAGCAGACTTGTTTCCATGGGTCTATTGTTGCCTCGGGCACCTTATGGCCGTTCTACTGTGAGTCAAAGATTTTCGAATCGGACGAAAAACTGATAGTGAATTGTAACTTTCAGGGCAACCTAATGACGATGGATCACTCAAATTGCCTCCCGATTCAATACATCGACCTCCAGCCGACTTGTCTCCATGGGACTATTGCTGCCTCGGGCACCTTATGGCCGTTCTGCTGTGAGTCAAAGATTTTCGAATCGGACGAAAAACTGATAGTAAATTGGAACGTTCAGGGCCTCCTAATGACAATGGAACACTCAAATTGCGTCCCGATTCAATACATCGTCCTCCAGTGCACTTGTCTCCATTGGTCTATTGCTGCCTCGGGCACCTTATGGCCGTTCTGCTGTGAGTCAAAGATTTTCGAATCGGACGAAAAACTGATAGTGAATTGTAACATTCAGGGCCACCTAATGACGATGGACCACACAAATTGCGTCCCGATTCAGTACATCGTCATCTAGCCGACCTGACTATATGTGTCTATAGCTGCCTCGGGCACCTTATGGCCGTTCTGCTGTGAGTCTAGATTATCGAATGGGACGAAAAACTGATGGTGAATTGTAACGTTCAGGGCCACCTAATGACGATGGATCACTCAAATTGCGTCCCGATTCAATACATCGTCCTCCAGCAGACTTGACTTCATGGGTCTATTGCTGCCTCGGGCACCTTATGGCCGTTCTGCTGTGAGTCTAGATTATACGTAGAATGGGATGAAAAACTGATAGTGAATTGTAACGTTCAGGGCCACCTAATGACGATGGATCACTCAAATTGCGTCCCGATTCAATACATCGTCCTCCAGCAGACTTGTCTCCATGGGTCTATTGCTGCTTCGGGCACGTTATGGCCGTTCTGCTGTGGGTCAAAGATTTACGAATCGGACGAAAAACTGATAGTGAATTGTAACGTTCAGGGCCACCTAGTGACGATGGATCACTCAAATTGCGTCCCGATTCAATATATCGTCCTCCAGCAGACTTGTTTCCATGGGTCTATTGTTGCCTCGGGCACCTTATGGCCGTTCTGCTGTGAGTCAAAGATTTTCGAATCGGACGAAAAACTGATAGTGAATTGTAACTTTCAGGGCAACCTAATGACGATGGATCACTCAAATTGCCTCCCGATTCAATACATCGTCCTCCAGCCGACTTGTCTCCATGGGACTATTGCTGCCTCGGGCACCTTATGGCCGTTCTGCTGTGAGTCAAAGATTTTCGAATCGGACGAAAAACTGATAGTAAATTGGAACGTTGAGGGCCTCCTAATGACAATGGAACACTCAAATTGCGTCCCGATTCAATACATCGTCCTCCAGCGGACTTGTCTCCATTGGTCTATTGCTGCCTCGGGCACCTTATGGCCGTTCTGCTGTGAGTCAAAGATTTTCGAATCGGACGAAAAACTGATAGTGAATTGTAACATTCAGGGCCACCTAATGACGATGGACCACACAAATTGCGTCCCGATTCAGTACATCGTCCTCTAGCCGACCTGACTCCATGGGTCTATTGCCGCCTCGGGCACCTTATGGCCGTTCTGCAGTGAGTCAAAGATTTTCGAATCGGACGAAAAACTGATAGTGAATTGTAACGTTCAGGGCCACCTAATGACGATGGATCACTCAAATTGCGTCCCGATTCAATACATCGTCCTCCAGCCGACATGTCTCCATGGGTCTATTGCTGCCTTGGCACCTTATGGCCGTTCTGCTGTGAGTCAAAGATTTTCGAATCGGACGAAAAACTGATAGTGAATTGTAACGTTCAGGGCCACCTAATGACTATGGATCACTCAAATTGCGTCCCGATTCAATACATTGACCTCCAGCAGACTGTCCCCATGGGACTATTGCAGCGTCGGGCACCTTATGGCCGTTCAGCTGTGACTCAAAGATTTTCGAATCGGACGAAAAACTGATATTGAATTGTAACGTTCAGGGCCTCCTAATGACGATGGAACATTCAAATTGCGTCCCGATTCAATACATCGTCCTCCAGCCGACTTGTCTCCATGGGTCTATTGCTGCCTCGGGCACCTTATGGCCGTTCTGCTGTGAGTCAAAGATTTTCGAATCGGACGAAAAACTGATAGTGAATTGTAACGTTCTGGGCCACCTAATGACGATGGTTCACTCAAATTGCGTCCCGATTATATACATCGTCCTCCAGCCGACTTGTCTCCATGGGTCTATTGCTGCCTCGGGCACCTTATGGCCGTTCTGCTGTGACTCAAAGATTTTCGAATCGGACGAAAAACTGATTGTGAATTGTAACGTTCAGGGCCACCTAATGACGATGGATCACTCAAATTGCGTCCCGATTCAATACATCGTCCTCCAGCCGACTTGACTCCATGGGTCTCCTGCTGCCTCGGGCACCTTATAGCCGTTCTGCTGTGAGTCTAGATTATCGAATGGGACAAAAAACTGAAAGTGAATTGTAACGTTCAGGGCCTCCTAATGACGATGGATCACTCAAACTGCGTCCCGATCCAATACATCGTCCTCCAGCCGACTTGACTCCATGGGTCTATTGCTGCCTCGGGCACCTTATGGCCGTTCTGCTGTGAGTCTAGATTATCGAATGGGACAAAAATCTGATAGTGAATTGTAACGTTCAGGGCCTCCTAATGACGATGGAACACTCAAATTGCGTCCCGATTCAATACATCGTCCTCCAGCAGACTTGTCTCCATGCGTCGATTGCTTCCTCGGGCACCTTATGGCCGTTCTGCTGTGAGTCAAAGATTTTCGAATCGGACGAAAAACTGATAGTGAATTGTAACGTTCAGGGCCACCTAATGACGATGGATCACTCAAATTGCGTCCCGATTCAATACATCGTCCTCCAGCCGACTTTACTCCATGGGTCTATTGCTGCCTCGGGCACCTTATGGCCGTTCTGCTGTGAGTCTAGATTATCGAATGGGACAAAAAACTGATAGTGAATTGTAACGTTCAGGGCCTCCTAATGACGATGGATCACTCAAATTGCGTCCCGATTCAATACATCGTCCTCCAGCAGACTTGTCTCCATGGGTCTATTGTTGCCTCGGGCACCTTATGGCCGTTCTGCTGTGAGTCAAAGATTTTCGAATCGGACGAAAAACTGATAGTGAATTGTAACTTTCAGGGCAACCTAATGACGATGGATCACTCAAATTGCCTCCCGATTCAATACATCGTCCTCCAGCCGACTTGTCTCCATGGGACTATTGCTGCCTCGGGCACCTTATGGCCGTTCTTCTGTGAGTCAAAGATTTTCGAATCGGACGAAAAACTGATAGTAAATTGGAACGTTGAGGGCCTCCTAATGACAATGGAACACTCAAATTGCGTCCCGATTCAATACATCGTCCTCCAGCGGACTTGTCTCCATTGGTCTATTGCTGCCTCGGGCACCTTATGGCCGTTCTGCTGTGAGTCAAAGATTTTCGAATCGGACGAAAAACTGATAGTGAATTGTAACATTCAGGGCCACCTAATGACGATGGACCACACAAATTGCGTCCCGATTCAGTACATCGTCCTCTAGCCGACCTGACTCCATGGGTCTATTGCCGCCTCGGGCACCTTATGGCCGTTCTGCTGTGAGTCAAGATTTTCGAATCGGACGTAAAACTGATAGTGAATTGTAACGCTCAGGGCCTCCTAACGACGATGGAACACTCAAATTGCGTCCCGATTCAGTACATCGTCCTCCAGCAGACTTGTCTCCATGCGTCTATTGCTGCCTCGGGCACCTTATGGCCGTTCTGCTGTGAGTCAAAGATTTTCGAATCGGACGAAAAACTGATAGTGAATTGTAACATTCAGGGCCTCCTAATGACGATGGAAGACTCAAATTGCGTCCCGATTCAATACATCGTCCTCCAGCAGACTTGTCTCCATGGGTCTCTTGCTGCCTCGGGCACCTTATGGCCGTTCTGCAGTGAGTCAAAGATTTTCGAATCGGACGAAAAACTGATAGTGAATTGTAACGTTCAGGGCCACCTAATGACGATGGATCACTCAAATTGCGTCCCGATTCAATACATCGTCCTCCAGCCGACATGTCTCCATGGGTCTATTGCTGCCTTGGCACCTTATGGCCGTTCTGCTGTGAGTCAAAGATTTTCGAATCGGACGAAAAACTGATAGTGAATTGTAACGTTCAGGGCCACCTAATGACGATGGATCACTCAAATTGCGTCCCGATTCAATACATTGACCTCCAGCAGACTGTCCCCATGGGACTATTGCAGCGTCGGGCACCTTATGGCCGTTCAGCTGTGACTCAAAGATTTTCGAATCGGACGAAAAACTGATAGTGAATTGTAACGTTCAGGGCCTCCTAATGACGATGGAACATTCAAATTGCGTCCCGATTCAATACATCGTCCTCCAGCAGACTTGACTCCATGCGTCTATTGCTGCCTCGGGCACCTTATGGCCGTTCTGCTGTGAGTCAAAGATTTTCGAATCGGACGAAAAACTGATAGTGAATTGTAACGTTCAGGGCCACCTAATGACGATGGATCACTCAAATTGCGTCCCGATTCAATACATCGTCCTCCAGCCGACTTTACTCCATGGGTCTATTGCTGCCTCGGGCACCTTATGGCCGTTCTGCTGTGAGTCTAGATTATCGAATGGGACAAAAAACTGATAGTGAATTGTAACGTTCAGGGCCTCCTAATGACGATGGATCACTCAAATTGCGTCCCGATTCAATACATCGTCCTCCAGCAGACTTGTCTCCATGGGTCTATTGTTGCCTCGGGCACCTTATGGCCGTTCTGCTGTGAGTCTAGATTATCGAATGGGACGAAAAACTGATAGTGAATTGTATCGTTCTGGGCCTCCTAATGACGATGGATCACTCAAATTGCGTCCCGATTCAATACATCGTCCTCCAGCCGACTTGACTCCATGGGTCTATTGCTGCCTCGGGCACCTTATGGCCGTTCTGCTGTGAGTCTAGATTATCGAATGGGACGAAAAACTGATAGTGAATTGTAACGTTCAGGGCCTCCTAATGACGATGGATCACTCAAATTGCGTCCCGATTCAATACATCGTCCTCCAGCAGACTTGTCTCCATGGGTCGATTGCTGCCTCGGGCACATCGTCCTCCAGCCGACTTGTCTCCATGGGACTATTGCTGCCTCGAGCACCTTATGGCCGTTCTGCTGTGAGTCAAAGATTTTCGAATCGGACGAAAAACTGATAGTGATTTGTAACAATCAGGGCCACCTAATGACGATGGACCACACAAATTGCATCCCGATTCAATATATCGTCCTCCAGCAGACTTGTTTCCATGGGTCTATTGTTGCCTCGGGCACCTTATGGCCGTTCTACTGTGAGTCAAAGATTTTCGAATCGGACGAAAAACTGATAGTGAATTGTAACTTTCAGGGCAACCTAATGACGATGGATCACTCAAATTGCCTCCCGATTCAATACATCGTCCTCCAGCCGACTTGTCTCCATGGGACTATTGCTGCCTCGGGCACCTTATGGCCGTTCTGCTGTGAGTCAAAGATTTTCGAATCGGACGAAAAACTGATAGTAAATTGGAACGTTCAGGGCCTCCTAATGACAATGGAACACTCAAATTGCGTCCCGATTCAATACATCGTCCTCCAGCGCACTTGTCTCCATTGGTCTATTGCTGCCTCGGGCACCTTATGGCCGTTCTGCTGTGAGTCAAAGATTTTCGAATCGGACGAAAAACTGATAGTGAATTGTAACATTCAGGGCCACCTAATGACGATGGACCACACAAATTGCGTCCCGATTCAGTACATCGTCATCTAGCCGACCTGACTATATGTGTCTATAGCTGCCTCGGGCACCTTATGGCCGTTCTGCTGTGAGTCTAGATTATCGAAAGGGACGAAAAACTGATGGTGAATTGTAACGTTCAGGGCCACCTAATGACGATGGATCACTCAAATTGCGTCCCGATTCAATACATCGTCCTCCAGCAGACTTGACTTCATGGGTCTATTGCTGCCTCGGGCACCTTATGGCCGTTCTGCTGTGAGTCTAGATTATACGTAGAATGGGATGAAAAACTGATAGTGAATTGTAACTTTCAGGGCAACCTAATGACGATGGATCACTCAAATTGCCTCCCGATTCAATACATCGTCCTCCAGCCGACTTGTCTCCATGGGACTATTGCTGCCTCGGGCACCTGATGGCCGTTCTGCTGTGGGTCAAAGATTTACGAATCGGACGAAAAACTGATAGTGAATTGTAACGTTCAGGGCCACCTAGTGACGATGGATCACTCAAATTGCGTCCCGATTCAATATATCGTCCTCCAGCAGACTTGTTTCCATGGGTCTATTGTTGCCTCGGGCACCTTATGGCCGTTCTGCTGTGAGTCAAAGATTTTCGAATCGGACGAAAAACTGATAGTGAATTGTAACTTTCAGGGCAACCTAATGACGATGGATCACTCAAATTGCCTCCCGATTCAATACATCGTCCTCCAGCCGACTTGTCTCCATGGGACTATTGCTGCCTCGGGCACCTTATGGCCGTTCTGCTGTGAGTCAAAGATTTTCGAATCGGACGAAAAACTGATAGTAAATTGGAACGTTGAGGGCCTCCTAATGACAATGGAACACTCAAATTGCGTCCCGATTCAATACATCGTCCTCCAGCGGACTTGTCTCCATTGGTCTATTGCTGCCTCGGGCACCTTATGGCCGTTCTGCTGTGAGTCAAAGATTTTCGAATCGGACGAAAAACTGATAGTGAATTGTAACATTCAGGGCCGCCTAATGACGATGGACCACACAAATTGCGTCCCGATTCAGTACATCGTCCTCTAGCCGACCTGACTCCATGGGTCTATTGCCGCCTCGGGCACCTTATGGCCGTTCTGCTGTGAGTCAAAGATTTTCGAATCGGACGAAAAACTGATAGTGAATTGTAACGTTCAGGGCCACCTAATGACGATGGTTCACTCAAATTGCGTCCCGATTATATACATCGTCCTCCAGCCGACTTGTCTCCATGGGTCTATTGCTGCCTCGGGCACCTTATGGCCGTTCTGCTGTGACTCAAAGATTTTCGAATCGGACGAAAAACTGATTGTGAATTGTAACGTTCAGGGCCACCTAATGACGATGGATCACTCAAATTGCGTCCCGATTCAATACATCGTCCTCCAGCCGACTTGACTCCATGGGTCTATTGCTGCCTCGGGCACCTTATGGCCGTTCTGCTGTGAGTCTAGATTATCGAATGGGACAAAAATCTGATAGTGAATTGTAACGTTCAGGGCCTCCTAATGACGATGGAACACTCAAATTGCGTCCCGATTCAATACATCGTCCTCCAGCAGACTTGTCTCCATGCGTCGATTGCTTCCTCGGGCACCTTATGGCCGTTCTGCTGTGAGTCAAAGATTTTCGAATCGGACGAAAAACTGATAGTGAATTGTAACGTTCAGGGCCACCTAATGACGATGGATCACTCAAATTGCGTCCCGATTCAATACATCGTCCTCCAGCCGACTTTACTCCATGGGTCTATTGTTGCCTCGGGCACCTTATGGCCGTTCTGCTGTGAGTCTGGATTATCGAATGGGACGAAAAACTGATAGTGAATTGTAACGATCAGGGCCACCTAATGACGATGGATCTCTCAAATTGCGTCCCGATTCAATACATCGTCCTCCAGCCGACTTGACTCCATGGGTCTATTGCTGCCTCGGGCACCTTATGGCCGTTCTGCTGTGAGTCTAGATTATCAAATGGGACGAAAAACTGATAGTGAATTGTATCGTTCAGGGCCTCCTAATGACGATGGATCACTCAAATTGCGTCCCGATTCAATACATCGTCCTCCAGCAGACTTGTCTCCATGGGTCGATTGCTGCCTCGGGCACCTTATGGCCGTTTTGCTGTGAGTCATAGATTTTCGAATCGGACGAAAAACTGATAGTGATTTGTAACATTCAGGCCCACCTAATGACGATGGACCACACAAATTGCGTCCCGATTCAATATATCGTCCTCCAGCAGACTTGTTTCCATGGGTCTATTGTTGCCTCGGGTACCTTATGGCCGTTTGCTGTGAGTCAAAGATTTTCGAATCGGACGAAAAACTGATAGTGAATTGTAACTTTCAGGGCAACCTAATGACGATGGATCACTCAAATTGCCTCCCGATTCAATATATCGTCCTCCAGCCGACTTGTCTCCATGGGACTATTGCTGCCTCGGGCACCTTATGGCCGTTCTGCTGTGAGTCAAAGATTTTCGAATCGGACGAAAAACTGATAGTAAATTGGAACGTTCAGGGCCTCCTAATGACAATGGAACACTCAAATTGCGTCCCGATTCAATACATCGTCCTCCAGCAGACTTGTCTCCATGCGTCTATTGCTGCCTCGGGCACCTTATGGCCGTTCTGCTGTGAGTCAAAGATTTTTGAATCGGACGAAAAACTGATAGTGAATTGTAACGCTCAGGGCCTCCTAACGACGATGGAACACCCAAATTGCGTCCCGATTCAATACATCGTCCTCCAGCAGACTTGTCTCCATGCGTCTATTGCTGCCTCGGGCACCTTATGGCCGTTCTGCTGTGAGTCAAAGATTTTCGAATCGGACGAAAAACTGATAGTGAATTGTAACATTCAGGGCCTCCTAATGACGATGGAAGACTCAAATTGCGTCCCGATTCAATACATCGTCCTCCAGCAGACTTGTCTCCATGGGTCTCTTGCTGCCTCGGGCACCTTATGGCCGTTCTGCAGTGAGTCAAAGATTTTCGAATCGGACGAAAAACTGATAGTGAATTGTAACGTTCAGGGCCACCTAATGACGATGGATCACTCAAATTGCGTCCCGATTCAATACATCGTCCTCCAGCCGACATGTCTCCATGGGTCTATTGCTGCCTTGGCACCTTATGGCCGTTCTGCTGTGAGTCAAAGATTTTCGAATCGGACGAAAAACTGATAGTGAATTGTAACGTTCAGGGCCACCTAATGACGATGGATCACTCAAATTGCGTCCCGATTCAATACATTGACCTCCAGCAGACTGTCCCCATGGGACTATTGCAGCGTCGGGCACCTTATGGCCGTTCAGCTGTGACTCAAAGATTTTCGAATCGGACGAAAAACTGATAGTGAATTGTAACGTTCAGGGCCTCCTAATGACGATGGAACATTCAAATTGCGTCCCGATTCAATACATCGTCCTCCAGCCGACTTGTCTCCATGGGTCTATTGCTGCCTCGGGTACCTTATGGCCGTTCTGCTGTGAGTCAAAGATTTTCGAATCGGACGAAAAACTGATAGTGAATTGTAACGTTCAGGGCCACCTAATGACGATGGTTCACTCAAATTGCGTCCCGATTCAATACATCGTCCTCCAGCCGACTTGTCTCCATGGGTCTATTGCTGCCTCGGGCACCTTATGGCCGTTCTGCTGTGACTCAAAGATTTTCGAATCGGACGAAAAACTGATAGTGAATCGTAACGTTCAGGGCCACCTAATGACGATGGATCACTCAAATTGCGTCCCGATTCAATACATCGTCCTCCAGCCGACTTGACTCCATGGGTCTACTGCTGCCTCGGGCACCTTATGGCCGTTCTGCTGTGAGTCTAGATTATCGAATGGGACAAAAAACTGAAAGTGAATTGTAACGTTCAGGGCCTCCTAATGACGATGGATCACTCAAACTGCGTCCCGATTCAATACATCGTCCTCCAGCCGACTTGACTCCATGGGTCTATTGCTGCCTCGGGCACCTTATGGCCGTTCTGCTGTGAGTCTAGATTATCGAATGGGACAAAAATCTGATAGTGAATTGTAACGTTCAGGGCCTCCTAATGACGATGGAACACTCAAATTGCGTCCCGATTCAATACATCGTCCTCCAGCAGACTTGTCTCCATGCGTCGATTGCTGCCTCGGGCACCTTATGGCCGTTCTGCTGTGTGTCAAAGATTTTCGAATCGGACGAAAAACTGATAGTGAATTGTAACGTTCAGGGCCACCTAATGACGATGGATCACTCAAATTGCGTCCCGATTCAATACATCGTCCTCCAGCCGACTTTACTCCATGGGTCTATTGCTGCCTCGGGCACCTTATGGCCGTTCTGCTGTGAGTCTAGATTATCGAATGGGACAAGAAACTGATAGTGAATTGTAACGTTCAGGGCCTCCTAATGACGATGGATCACTCAAACTGCGTCCCGATTCAATACATCGTCCTCCAGCCGACTTGACTCCATGGGTCTATTGCTGCCTCGGGCACCTTATGGCCGTTCTGCTGTGAGTCTAGATTATCGAATGGGACAAAAATCTGATAGTGAATTGTAACGTTCAGGGCCTCCTAATGACGATGGAACACTCAAATTGCGTCCCGATTCAATACATCGTCCTCCAGCAGACTTGTCTCCATGCGTCGATTGCTGCCTCGGGCACCTTATGGCCGTTCTGCTGTGAGTCAAAGATTTTCGAATCGGACGAAAAACTGATAGTGAATTGTAACGTTCAGGGCCACCTAATGACGATGGATCACTCAAATTGCGTCCCGATTCAATACATCGTCCTCCAGCCGACTTTACTCCATGGGTCTATTGCTGCCTCGGGCACCTTATGGCCGTTCTGCTGTGAGTCTAGATTATCGAATGGGACAAAAAACTGATAGTGAATTGTAACGTTCAGGGCCTCCTAATGACGATGGATCACTCAAATTGCGTCCCGATTCAATACATCGTCCTCCAGCAGACTTGTCTCCATGGGTCTATTGTTGCCTCGGGCACCTTATGGCCGTTCTGCTGTGAGTCTGGATTATCGAATGGGACGAAAAACTGATAGTGAATTGTAACGATCAGGGCCACCTAATGACGATGGATCTCTCAAATTGCGTCCCGATTCAATACATCGTCCTCCAGCCGACTTGACTCCATGGGTCTATTGCTGCCTCGGGCACCTTATGGCCGTTCTGCTGTGAGTCTAGATTATCAAATGGGACGAAAAACTGATAGTGAATTGTATCGTTCAGGGCCTCCTAATGACGATGGATCACTCAAATTGCGTCCCGATTCAATACATCGTCCTCCAGCCGACTTGACTCAATGGGTCTATTGCTGCCTCGGGCACCTTATGGCCGTTCTGCTGTGAGTCTAGATTATCGAATGGGACGAAAAACTGATAGTGAATTGTAACGTTCAGGGACTCCTAATGACGATGGATCACTCAAATTGCGTCCCGATTCAATACATCGTCCTCCAGCAGACATGTCTCCATGGGTCGATTGCTGCCTCGGGCACCTTATGGCCGTTTTGCTGTGAGTCATAGATTTTCGAATCGGACGAAAAACTGATAGTGATTTGTAACATTCAGGGCCACCTAATGACGATGGACCACACAAATTGCGTCCCGATTCAATATATCGTCCTCCAGCAGACTTGTTTCCATGGGTCTATTGTTGCCTCGGGCACCTTATGGCCGTTCTGCTGTGAGTCAAAGATTTTCGAATCGGACGAAAAACTGATAGTGAATTGTAACTTTCAGGGCAACCTAATGACGATGGATCACTCAAATTGCCTCCCGATTCAATACATCGTCCTCCAGCCGACTTGTCACCATGGGACTATTGCTGCCTCGGGCACCTTATGGCCGATCTGCTGTGAGTCAAAGATTTTCGAATCGGACGAAAAACTGATAGTAAATTGGAACGTTGAGGGCCTCCTAATGACAATGGAACACTCAAATTGCGTCCCGATTCAATACATCGTCCTCCAGCAGACTTGTCTCCATGCGTCTATTGCTGCCTCGGGCACCTTATGGCCGTTCTGCTGTGAGTCAAAGATTTTTGAATCGGACGAAAAACTGATAGTGAATTGTAACGCTCAGGGCCTCCTAACGACGATGGAACACTCAAATTGCGTCCCGATTCAATACATCGTCCTCCAGCAGACTTGTCTCCATGCGTCTATTGCTGCCTCGGGCACCTTATGGCCGTTCTGCTGTGAGTCAAAGATTTTCGAATCGGACGAAAACCTGATAGTGAATTGTAACATTCAGGGCCTCCTAATGACGATGGAAGACTCAAATTGCGTCCCGATTCAATACATCGTCCTCCAGCAGACTTGTCTCCATGGGTCTCTTGCTGCCTCGGGCACCTTATGGCCGTTCTGCAGTGAGTCAAAGATTTTCGAATCGGACGAAAAACTGATAGTGAATTGTAACGTTCAGGGCCACCTAATGACGATGGATCACTCAAATTGCGTCCCGATTCAATACATCGTCCTCCAGCCGACATGTCTCCATGGGTCTATTGCTGCCTTGGCACCTTATGGCCGTTCTGCTGTGAGTCAAAGATTTTCGAATCGGACGAAAAACTGATAGTGAATTGTAACGTTCAGGGCCACCTAATGACGATGGATCACTCAAATTGCGTCCCGATTCAATACATCGTCCTCCAGCCGACATGTCTCCATGGGTCTATTGCTGCCTTGGCACCTTATGGCCGTTCTGCTGTGAGTCAAAGATTTTCGAATCGGACGAAAAACTGATAGTGAATTGTAACGTTCAGGGCCTCCTAATGACGATGGATCACTCAAATTGCGTCCCGATTCAATACATCGTCCTCCAGCCGACTTTACTCCATGGGTCTATTGCTGCCTCGGGCACCTTATGGCCGTTCTGCTGTGAGTCTAGATTATCGAATGGGACAAAAAACTGATAGTGAATTGTAACGTTCAGGGCCTCCTAATGACGATGGATCACTCAAATTGCGTCCCGATTCAATACATCGTCCTCCAGCAGACTTGTCTCCATGGGTCTATTGTTGCCTCGGGCACCTTATGGCCGTTCTGCTGTGAGTCTGGATTATCGAATGGGACGAAAAACTGATAGTGAATTGTAACGATCAGGGCCACCTAATGACGATGGATCTCTCAAATTGCGTCCCGATTCAATACATCGTCCTCCAGCCGACTTGACTCCATGGGTCTATTGCTGCCTCGGGCACCTTATGGCCGTTCTGCTGTGAGTCTAGATTATCAAATGGGACGAAAAACTGATAGTGAATTGTATCGTTCAGGGCCTCCTAATGACGATGGATCACTCAAATTGCGTCCCGATTCAATACATCGTCCTCCAGCCGACTTGACTCAATGGGTCTATTGCTGCCTCGGGCACCTTATGGCCGTTCTGCTGTGAGTCTAGATTATCGAATGGGACGAAAAACTGATAGTGAATTGTAACGTTCAGGGCCTCCTAATGACGATGGATCACTCAAATTGCGTCCCGATTCAATACATCGTCCTCCAGCAGACATGTCTCCATGGGTCGATTGCTGCCTCGGGCACCTTATTGCCGTTTTGCTGTGAGTCATAGATTTTCGAATCGGACGAAAAACTGATAGTGATTTGTAACATTCAGGGCCACCTAATGACGATGGACCACACAAATTGCGTCCCGATTCAATATATCGTCCTCCAGCAGACTTGTTTCCATGGGTCTATTGTTGCCTCGGGCACCTTATGGCCGTTCTGCTGTGAGTCAAAGATTTTCGAATCGGACGAAAAACTGATAGTGAATTGTAACTTTCAGGGCAACCTAATGACGATGGATCACTCAAATTGCCTCCCGATTCAATACATCGTCCTCCAGCCGACTTGTCTCCATGGGACTATTGCTGCCTCGGGCACCTTATGGCCGATCTGCTGTGAGTCAAAGATTTTCGAATCGGACGAAAAACTGATAGTAAATTGGAACGTTGAGGGCCTCCTAATGACAATGGAACACTCAAATTGCGTCCCGATTCAATACATCGTCCTCCAGCAGACTTGTCTCCATGCGTCTATTGCTGCCTCGGGCACCTTATGGCCGTTCTGCTGTGAGTCAAAGATTTTTGAATCGGACGAAAAACTGATAGTGAATTGTAACGCTCAGGGCCTCCTAACGACGATGGAACACTCAAATTGCGTCCCGATTCAATACATCGTCCTCCAGCAGACTTGTCTCCATGCGTCTATTGCTGCCTCGGGCACCTTATGGCCGTTCTGCTGTGAGTCAAAGATTTTCGAATCGGACGAAAACCTGATAGTGAATTGTAACATTCAGGGCCTCCTAATGACGATGGAAGACTCAAATTGCGTCCCGATTCAATACATCGTCCTCCAGCAGACTTGTCTCCATGGGTCTCTTGCTGCCTCGGGCACCTTATGGCCGTTCTGCAGTGAGTCAAAGATTTTCGAATCGGACGAAAAACTGATAGTGAATTGTAACGTTCAGGGCCACCTAATGACGATGGATCACTCAAATTGCGTCCCGATTCAATACATCGTCCTCCAGCCGACATGTCTCCATGGGTCTATTGCTGCCTTGGCACCTTATGGCCGTTCTGCTGTGAGTCAAAGATTTTCGAATCGGACGAAAAACTGATAGTGAATTGTAACGTTCAGGGCCACCTAATGACGATGGATCACTCAAATTGCGTCCCGATTCAATACATCGTCCTCCAGCCGACATGTCTCCATGGGTCTATTGCTGCCTTGGCACCTTATGGCCGTTCTGCTGTGAGTCAAAGATTTTCGAATCGGACGAAAAACTGATAGTGAATTGTAACGTTCAGGGCCTCCTAATGACGATGGATCACTCAAATTGCGTCCCGATTCAATACATCGTCCTCCAGCAGACATGTCTCCATGGGTCGATTGCTGCCTCGGGCACCTTATGGCCGTTTTGCTGTGAGTCATAGATTTTCGAATCGGACGAAAAACTGATAGTGATTTGTAACATTCAGGGCCACCTAATGACGATGGACCACACAAATTGCGTCCCGATTCAATATATCGTCCTCCAGCAGACTTGTTTCCATGGGTCTATTGTTGCCTCGGGCACCTTATGGCCGTTCTGCTGTGAGTCAAAGATTTTCGAATCGGACGAAAAACTGATAGTGAATTGTAACTTTCAGGGCAACCTAATGACGATGGATCACTCAAATTGCCTCCCGATTCAATACATCGTCCTCCAGCCGACTTGTCTCCATGGGACTATTGCTGCCTCGGGCACCTTATGGCCGTTCTGCTGTGAGTCAAAGATTTTCGAATCGGACGAAAAACTGATAGTAAATTGGAACGTTGAGGGCCTCCTAATGACAATGGAACACTCAAATTGCGTCCCGATTCAATACATCGTCCTCCAGCAGACTTGTCTCCATGCGTCTATTGCTGCCTCGGGCACCTTATGGCCGTTCTGCTGTGAGTCAAAGATTTTTGAATCGGACGAAAAACTGATAGTGAATTGTAACGCTCAGGGCCTCCTAACGACGATGGATCACTCAAATTGCGTCCCGATTCAATACATCGTCCTCCAGCCGACTTTACTCCATGGGTCTATTGCTGCCTCGGGCACCTTATGGCCGTTCTGCTGTGAGTCTAGATTATCGAATGGGACAAGAAACTGATAGTGAATTGTAACGTTCAGGGCCTCCTAATGACGATGGATCACTCAAACTGCGTCCCGATTCAATACATCGTCCTCCAGCCGACTTGACTCCATGGGTCTATTGCTGCCTCGGGCACCTTATGGCCGTTCTGCTGTGAGTCTAGATTATCGAATGGGACAAAAATCTGATAGTGAATTGTAACGTTCAGGGCCTCCTAATGACGATGGAACACTCAAATTGCGTCCCGATTCAATACATCGTCCTCCAGCAGACTTGTCTCCATGCGTCGATTGCTGCCTCGGGCACCTTATGGCCGTTCTGCTGTGAGTCAAAGATTTTCGAATCGGACGAAAAACTGATAGTGAATTGTAACGTTCAGGGCCACCTAATGACGATGGATCACTCAAATTGCGTCCCGATTCAATACATCGTCCTCCAGCCGACTTTACTCCATGGGTCTATTGCTGCCTCGGGCACCTTATGGCCGTTCTGCTGTGAGTCTAGATTATCGAATGGGACAAAAAACTGATAGTGAATTGTAACGTTCAGGGCCTCCTAATGACGATGGATCACTCAAATTGCGTCCCGATTCAATACATCGTCCTCCAGCAGACTTGTCTCCATGGGTCTATTGTTGCCTCGGGCACCTTATGGCCGTTCTGCTGTGAGTCTGGATTATCGAATGGGACGAAAAACTGATAGTGAATTGTAACGATCAGGGCCACCTAATGACGATGGATCTCTCAAATTGCGTCCCGATTCAATACATCGTCCTCCAGCCGACTTGACTCCATGGGTCTATTGCTGCCTCGGGCACCTTATGGCCGTTCTGCTGTGAGTCTAGATTATCAAATGGGACGAAAAACTGATAGTGAATTGTATCGTTCAGGGCCTCCTAATGACGATGGATCACTCAAATTGCGTCCCGATTCAATACATCGTCCTCCAGCCGACTTGACTCAATGGGTCTATTGCTGCCTCGGGCACCTTATGGCCGTTCTGCTGTGAGTCTAGATTATCGAATGGGACGAAAAACTGATAGTGAATTGTAACGTTCAGGGCCTCCTAATGACGATGGATCACTCAAATTGCGTCCCGATTCAATACATCGTCCTCCAGCAGACATGTCTCCATGGGTCGATTGCTGCCTCGGGCACCTTATGGCCGTTTTGCTGTGAGTCATAGATTTTCGAATCGGACGAAAAACTGATAGTGATTTGTAACATTCAGGGCCACCTAATGACGATGGACCACACAAATTGCGTCCCGATTCAATATATCGTCCTCCAGCAGACTTGTTTCCATGGGTCTATTGTTGCCTCGGGCACCTTATGGCCGTTCTGCTGTGAGTCAAAGATTTTCGAATCGGACGAAAAACTGATAGTGAATTGTAACTTTCAGGGCAACCTAATGACGATGGATCACTCAAATTGCCTCCCGATTCAATACATCGTCCTCCAGCCGACTTGTCTCCATGGGACTATTGCTGCCTCGGGCACCTTATGGCCGATCTGCTGTGAGTCAAAGATTTTCGAATCGGACGAAAAACTGATAGTGAATTGGAACGTTGAGGGCCTCCTAATGACAATGGAACACTCAAATTGCGTCCCGATTCAATACATCGTCCTCCAGCAGACTTGTCTCCATGCGTCTATTGCTGCCTCGGGCACCTTATGGCCGTTCTGCTGTGAGTCAAAGATTTTTGAATCGGACGAAAAACTGATAGTGAATTGTAACGCTCAGGGCCTCCTAACGACGATGGAACACTCAAATTGCGTCCCGATTCAATACATCGTCCTCCAGCAGACTTGTCTCCATGCGTCTATTGCTGCCTCGGGCACCTTATGGCCGTTCTGCTGTGAGTCAAAGATTTTCGAATCGGACGAAAACCTGATAGTGAATTGTAACATTCAGGGCCTCCTAATGACGATGGAAGACTCAAATTGCGTCCCGATTCAATACATCGTCCTCCAGCAGACTTGTCTCCATGGGTCTCTTGCTGCCTCGGGCACCTTATGGCCGTTCTGCAGTGAGTCAAAGATTTTCGAATCGGACGAAAAACTGATAGTGAATTGTAACGTTCAGGGCCACCTAATGACGATGGATCACTCAAATTGCGTCCCGATTCAATACATCGTCCTCCAGCCGACATGTCTCCATGGGTCTATTGCTGCCTTGGCACCTTATGGCCGTTCTGCTGTGAGTCAAAGATTTTCGAATCGGACGAAAAACTGATAGTGAATTGTAACGTTCAGGGCCACCTAATGACGATGGATCACTCAAATTGCGTCCCGATTCAATACATCGTCCTCCAGCCGACATGTCTCCATGGGTCTATTGCTGCCTTGGCACCTTATGGCCGTTCTGCTGTGAGTCAAAGATTTTCGAATCGGACGAAAAACTGATAGTGAATTGTAACGTTCAGGGCCTCCTAATGACGATGGATCACTCAAATTGCGTCCCGATTCAATACATCGTCCTCCAGCAGACATGTCTCCATGGGTCGATTGCTGCCTCGGGCACCTTATGGCCGTTTTGCTGTGAGTCATAGATTTTCGAATCGGACGAAAAACTGATAGTGATTTGTAACATTCAGGGCCACCTAATGACGATGGACCACACAAATTGCGTCCCGATTCAATATATCGTCCTCCAGCAGACTTGTTTCCATGGGTCTATTGTTGCCTCGGGCACCTTATGGCCGTTCTGCTGTGAGTCAAAGATTTTCGAATCGGACGAAAAACTGATAGTGAATTGTAACTTTCAGGGCAACCTAATGACGATGGATCACTCAAATTGCCTCCCGATTCAATACATCGTCCTCCAGCCGACTTGTCTCCATGGGACTATTGCTGCCTCGGGTACCTTATGGCCGTTCTGCTGTGAGTCAAAGATTTTCGAATCGGACGAAAAACTGATAGTAAATTGGAACGTTGAGGGCCTCCTAATGACAATGGAACACTCAAATTGCGTCCCGATTCAATACATCGTCCTCCAGCAGACTTGTCTCCATGCGTCTATTGCTGCCTCGGGCACCTTATGGCCGTTCTGCTGTGAGTCAAAGATTTTTGAATCGGACGAAAAACTGATAGTGAATTGTAACGCTCAGGGCCTCCTAACGACGATGGAACACTCAAATTGCGTCCCGATTCAATACATCGTCCTCCAGCAGACTTGTCTCCATGCGTCTATTGCTGCCTCGGGCACCTTATGGCCGTTCTGCTGTGAGTCAAAGATTTTCGAATCGGACGAAAACCTGATAGTGAATTGTAACATTCAGGGCCTCCTAATGACGATGGAAGACTCAAATTGCGTCCCGATTCAATACATCGTCCTCCAGCAGACTTGTCTCCATGGGTCTCTTGCTGCCTCGGGCACCTTATGGCCGTTCTGCAGTGAGTCAAAGATTTTCGAATCGGACGAAAAACTGATAGTGAATTGTAACGTTCAGGGCCACCTAATGACGATGGATCACTCAAATTGCGTCCCGATTCAATACATCGTCCTCCAGCCGACATGTCTCCATGGGTCTATTGCTGCCTTGGCACCTTATGGCCGTTCTGCTGTGAGTCAAAGATTTTCGAATCGGACGAAAAACTGATAGTGAATTGTAACGTTCAGGGCCACCTAATGACGATGGATCACTCAAATTGCGTCCCGATTCAATACATTGACCTCCAGCAGACTGTCCCCATGGGACTATTGCAGCGTCGGGCACCTTATGGCCGTTCAGCTGTGACTCAAAGATTTTCGAATCGGACGAAAAACTGATAGTGAATTGTAACGTTCAGGGCCTCCTAATGACGATGGAACATTCAAATTGCGTCCCGATTCAATACATCGTCCTCCAGCCGACTTGTCTCCATGGGTCTATTGCTGCCTCGGGTACCTTATGGCCGTTCTGCTGTGAGTCAAAGATTTTCGAATCGGACGAAAAACTGATAGTGAATTGTAGCGTTCAGGGCCACCTAATGACGATGGTTCACTCAAATTGCGTCCCGATTAAATACATCGTCCTCCAGCCGACTTGACTCCATTGGTCTATTGCTGCCTCGGGCACCTTATGGCCGTTCTGCTGTGACTCAAAGATTTTCGAATCGGACGAAAAACTGATAGTGAATTGTAACGTTCAGGGCCACCTAATGACGATGGATCACTCAAATTGCGTCCCGATTCAATACATCGTCCTCCAGCCGACTTGACTCCATGGGTCTACTGCTGCCTCGGGCACCTTATGACCGTTCTGCTGTGAGTCTAGATTATCGAATGGGACAAAAAACTGAAAGTGAATTGTAACGTTCAGGGCCTCCTAATGACGATGGATCACTCAAACTGCGTCCCGATTCAATACATCGTCCTCCAGCCGACTTGACTCCATGGGTCTATTGCTGCCTCGGGCACCTTATGGCCGTTCTGCTGTGAGTCTAGATTATCGAATGGGACAAAAATCTGATAGTGAATTGTAACGTTCAGGGCCTCCTAATGACGATGGAACACTCAAATTGCGTCCCGATTCAATACATCGTCCTCCAGCAGACTTGTCTCCATGCGTCGATTGCTGCCTTGGGCACCTTATGGCCGTTCTGCTGTAAGTCAAAGATTTTCGAATCGGACGAAAAACTGATAGTGAATTGTAATGTTCAGGGCCACCTAATGACGATGGATCACTCAAATTGCGTCCCGATTCAATACATCGTCCTCCAGCCGACTTTACTCCATGGGTCTATTGCTGCCTCGGGCACCTTATGGCCGTTCTGCTGTGAGTCTAGATTATCGAATGGGACAAGAAACTGATAGTGAATTGTAACGTTCAGGGCCTCCTAATGACGATGGATCACTCAAATTGCGTCCCGATTCAATACATCGTCCTCCAGCAGACTTGTCTCCATGGGTCTATTGTTGCCTCGGGCACCTTATGGCCGTTCTGCTGTGAGTCTAGATTATCGAATGGGACGAAAAACTGATAGTGAATTGTAACGATCAGGGCCACCTAATGACGATGGATCTCTCAAATTGCGTCCCGATTCAATACATCGTCCTCCAGCCGACTTGACCCCATGGGTCTATTGCTGCCTCGGGCACCTTATGGCCGTTCTGCTGTGACTCTAGATTATCGAATGGGACGAAATACTGATAGTGAATTGTATCGTTCAGGGCCTCCTAATGACGATGGATCACTCAAATTGCGTCCCGATTCAATACATCGTCCTCCAGCCGACTTGACTCCATGGGTCTATTGCTGCATCGGGCACCTTATGGCCGTTCTGCTGTGAGTCTAGATTATCGAATGGGACGAAAAACTGATAGTGAATTGTAACGTTCAGGGCCTCCTAATGACGATGGATCACTCAAATTGCGTCCCGATTCAATACATCGTCCTCCAGCAGACTTGTCTCCATGGGTCGATTGCTGCCTCGGGCACCTTATGGCCGTTCTGCTGTGAGTCAAAGATTTTCGAATCGGACGAAAAACTGATAGTGATTTGTAACATTCAGGGCCACCTAATGACGATGGACCACACAAATTGCGTCCCGATTCAATATATCGTCCTCCAGCAGACTTGTTTCCATGCGTCTATTGTTGCCTCGGGCACCTTATGGCCGTTCTGCTGTGAGTCAAAGATTTTCGAATCGGACAAAAAACTGATAGTGAATTGTAACTTTCAGGGCAACCTAATGACGATGGATCACTCAAATTGCCTCCCGATTCAATACATCGTCCTCCAGCCGACTTGTCTCCATGGGACTATTGCTGCCTCGGGCACCTTATGGCCGTTCTGCTGTGAGTCAAAGATTTTCGAATCGGACGAAAAACTGATAGTAAATTGGAACGTTCAGGGCCTCCTAATGACAATGGAACACTCAAATTGCGTCCCGATTCAATACATCGTCCTCCAGCAGACTTGTCTCCATGCGTCTATTGCTGCCTCGGGCACGTTATGGCCGTTCTGCTGTGAGTCAAAGATTTTCGAATCGGACGAAAAACTGATAGTGAATTGTAACATTCAGGGCCACCTAATGACGATGGACCACACAAATTGCGTCCCGATTCAGTACATCGTCCACTAGCCGACTTGACTCCATGGGACTATTGCTGCCTCGGGCACCTTATGGCCGTTCTGCTGTGAGTCTAGACTATAGAATGGGATGAAAAACTGATAGTGAATTGTAACGTTCAGGGCCACCTAATGACGATGGATCACTCAAATTGCGTCCCGATTCAATACATCGTCCTCCAGCAGACTTGTCTCCATGCGTCTATTGCTGCCTCGGGCACCTTATGGCCGTTCTGCTGTGAGTCAAAGATTTTCGAATCGGACGAAAAACTGATAGTGAATTGTAACGTTCAGGGCCACCTAATGACGATGGATCACTCAAATTGCGTCCCGATTCAATACATCGTCCTCCAGCCGACTTTACTCCATGGGTCTATTGCTGCCTCGGGCACCTTATGGCCGTTCTGCTGTGAGTCTAGATTATCGAATGGGACAAAAAACTGATAGTGAATTGTAACGTTCAGTGCCTCCTAATGACGATGGATCACTCAAATTGCGTCCCGATTCAATACATCGTCCTCCAGCAGACTTGTCTCCATGGGTCTATTGTTGCCTCGGGCACCTTATGGCCGTTCTGCTGTGAGTCAAAGATTTTCGAATCGGACGAAAAACTGATAGTGATTTGTAACATTCAGGGCCACCTAATGACGATGGACCACACAAATTGCGTCCCGATTCAGTACATCGTCATCTAGCCGACCTGACTATATGTGTCTATTGCTGCCTCGGGCACCTTATGGCCGTTCTGCTGTGAGTCTAGATTATCGAATGGGACGAAAAACTGATGGTGAATTGTAACGTTCAGGGCCACCTAATGACGATGGATCACTCAAATTGCGTCCCGATTCAATACATCGTCCTCCAGCAGACTTGACTTCATGGGTCTATTGCTGCCTCGGGCACCTTATGGCCGTTCTGCTGTGAGTCTAGGTTATACGTAGAATGGGATGAAAAACTGATAGTGAATTGTAACGTTCAGGGCCACCTAATGACGATGGATCACTCAAATTGCGTCCCGATTCAATACATCGTCCTCCAGCAGACTTGTCTCCATGGGTCTATTGCTGCTTCGGGCACCTTATGGCCGTTCTGCTGTGAGTCAAAGATTTTCGAATCGGACGAAAAACTGATAGTGAATTGTAACGTTCAGGGCCACCTAATGACGATGGATCACTCAAATTGCGTCCCGATTCAATATATCGTCCTCCAGCAGACTTGTTTCCATGGGTCTATTGTTGCCTCGGGCACCTTATGGCCGTTCTGCTGTTAGTCAAAGATTTTCGAATCGGACGAAAAACTGATAGTGAATTGTAACTTTCAGGGCAACCTAATGACGATGGATCACTCAAATTGCCTCCCGATTCAATACATCGTCCTCCAGCCGACTTGTCTCCATGGGACTATTGCTGCCTCGGGCACCTGATGGCCGTTCTGCTGTGAGTCAAAGATTTTCGAATCGGACGAAAAACTGATAGTAAATTGGAACGTTGAGGGCCTCCTAATGACAATGGAACACTCTAATTGCGTCCCGATTCAATACATCGTCCTCCAGCGGACTTGTCTCCATTGGTCTATTGCTGCCTCGGGCACCATATGGCCGTTCTGCTGTGAGTCAAAGATTTTCGAATCGGACGAAAAACTGATAGTGAATTGTAACATTCAGGGCCACCTAATGACGATGGACCACACAAATTGCGTCCCGATTCAGTACATCGTCCTCTAGCCGACCTGACTCCATGGGTCTATTGCTGCCTCGGGCACCTTATGGCCGTTCTGCTGTGAGTCAAAGATTTTCGAATCGGACGAAAAACTGATAGTGAATTGTAACGTTCAGGGCCACCTAATGACGATGGTTCACTCAAATTGCGTCCCGATTAAATACATCGTCCTCCAGCCGACTTGTCTCCATGGGTCTATTGCTGCCTCGGGCACCTTATGGCCGTTCTGCTGTGAGTCAAAGATTTTCGAATCGGACGAAAAACTGATAGTGAATTGTAACGTTCAGGGCCACCTAATGACGATGGTTCACTCAAATTGCGTCCCGATTAAATACATCGTCCTCCAGCCGACTTGTCTCCATGGGTCTATTGCTGCCTCGGGCACCTTATGGCCGTTCTGCTGTGACTCAAAGATTTTCGAATCGGACGAAAAACTGATAGTGAATTGTAACGTTCAGGGCCACCTAATGACGATGGATCACGCAAATTGCGTCCCGATTCAATACATCGTCCTCCAGCCGACTTGACTCCATGGGTCTACTGCTGCCTCGGGCACCTTATGGCCGTTCTGCTGTGAGTCTAGATTATCGAATGGGACAAAAAACTGAAAGTGAATTGTAACGTTCAGGGCCTCCTAATGACGATGGATCACTCAAACTGCGTCCCGATTCAATACATCGTCCTCCAGCCGACTTGACTCCATGGGTCTATTGCTGCCTCGGGCACCTTATGGCCGTTCTGCTGTGAGTCTAGATTATCGAATGGGACTAAAATCTGATAGTGAATTGTAACGTTCAGGGCCTCCTAATGACGATGGAACACTCAAATTGCGTCCCGATTCAATACATCGTCCTCCAGCAGACTTGTCTCCATGCGTCTATTGCTGCCTCGGGCACCTTATGGCCGTTCTGCTGTGAGTCAAAGATTTTCGAATCGGACGAAAAACTGATAGTGAATTGTAACGTTCAGGGCCACCTAATGACGATGGATCACTCAAATTGCGTCCCGATTCAATACATCGTCCTTCAGCCGACTTTACTCCATGGGTCTATTGCTGCCTCGGGCACCTTATGGCCGTTCTGCTGTGAGTCTAGATTATCGAATGGGACAAAAAACTGACAGTGAATTGTAACGTTCAGGGCCTCCTAATGACGATGGATCACTCAAATTGCGTCCCGATTCAATACATCGTCCTCCAGCAGACTTGTCTCCATGGGTCTATTGTTGCCTCGGGCACCTTATGGCCGTTCTGCTGTGAGTCTAGATTATCGAATGGGACGAAAAACTGATAGTGAATTGTAACGATCAGGGCCACCTAATGACGATGGATCTCTCAAATTGCGTCCCGATTCAATACAACGTCCTCCAGCCGACTTGACTCCATGGGTCTATTGCTGCCTCGGGCACCTTATGGCCGTTCTGCTGTGAGTCTAGATTATCGAATGGGACGAAAAACTGATAGTGAATTGTATCGTTCAGGGCCTCCTAATGACGATGGATCACTCAAATTGCGTCCCGATTCAATACATCGTCCTCCAGCCGACTTGACTCCATGGGTCTATTGCTGCCTCGGGCACCTTATGGCCGTTCTGCTGTGAGTCAAAGATTTTCGAATCGGACGAAAAACTGATAGTGAATTGTAACGTTCAGGGCCACCTAATGACGATGGATCACTCAAATTGCGTCCCGATTCAATATATCGTCCTCCAGCAGACTTGTTTCCATGGGTCTATTGTTGCCTCGGGCACCTTATGGCCGTTCTGCTGTGAGTCAAAGATTTTCGAATCGGACGAAAAACTGATAGTGAATTGTAACTTTCAGTGCAACTTAATGACGATGGATCACTCAAATTGCCTCCCGATTCAATACATCGTCCTCCAGCCGACTTGTCTCCATGGGACTATTGCTGCCTCGGGCACCTGATGGCCGTTCTGCTGTGAGTCAAAGATTTTCGAATCGGACGAAAAACTGATAGTAAATTGGAACGTTGAGGGCCTCCTAATGACAATGGAACACTCTAATTGCGTCCCGATTCAATACATCGTCCTCCAGCGGACTTGTCTCCATTGGTCTATTGCTGCCTCGGGCACCATATGGCCGTTCTGCTGTGAGTCAAAGATTTTCGAATCGGACGAAAAACTGATAGTGAATTGTAACATTCAGGGCCACCTAATGACGATGGACCACACAAATTGCGTCCCGATTCAGTACATCGTCCTCTAGCCGACCTGACTCCATGGGTCTATTGCTGCCTCGGGCACCTTATGGCCGTTCTGCTGTGAGTCAAAGATTTTCGAATCGGACGAAAAACTGATAGTGAATTGCAACGCTCAGGGCCTCCTAACGACGATGGAACACTCAAATTGCGTCCCGATTCAATACATCGTCCTCCAGCAGACTTGTCTCCATGCGTCTATTGCTGCCTCGGGCACCTTATGGCCGTTCTGCTGTGAGTCAAAGATTTTCGAATCGGACGAAAAACTGATAGTGTATTGTAACATTCAGGGCCTCCTAATGACGATGGAAGACTCAAATTGCGTCCCGATTCAATACATCGTCCTCCAGCAGACTTGTCTCCATGGGTCTCTTGCTGCCTCGGGCACCTTATGGCCGTTCTGCTGTGAGTCAAAGATTTTCGAATCGGACGAAAAACTGATAGTGAATTGTAACGTTCAGGGTCACTTAATGACGATGGATCACTCAAATTGCGTCCCGATTCAATACATCGTCCTCCAGCCGACATGTCTCCATGGGTCTATTGCTGCCTTGGCACCTTATGGCCGTTCTGCTGTGAGTCAAAGATTTTCGAATCGGACGAAAAACTGATAGTGAATTGTAACGTTCAGGGCCACCTAATGACGATGGTTCACTCAAATTGCGTCCCGATTAAATACATCGTCCTCCAGCCGACTTGTCTCCATGGGTCTATTGCTGCCTCGGGCACCTTATGGCCGTTCTGCTGTGACTCAAAGATTTTCGAATCGGACGAAAAACTGATAGTGAATTGTAACGTTCAGGGCCACCTAATGACGATGGATCACTCAAATTGCGTCCCGATTCAATACATCGTCCTCCAGCCGACTTGACTCCATGGGTCTACTGCTGCCTCGGGCATCTTATGGCCGTTCTGCTGTGAGTCTAGATTATCGAATGGGACAAAAAACTGAAAGTGAATTGTAACGTTCAGGGCCTCCTAATGACGATGGATCACTCAAACTGCGTCCCGATTCAATACATCGTCCTCCAGCAGACTTGACTCCATGGGTCTATTGCTGCCTCGGGCACCTTATGGCCGTTCTGCTGTGAGTCTAGATTATCGAATGGGACTAAAATCTGATAGTGAATTGTAACGTTCAGGGCCTCCTAATGACGATGGAACACTCAAATTGCGTCCCGATTCAATACATCGTCCTCCAGCAGACTTGTCTCCATGCGTCTATTGCTGCCTCGGGCACCTTATGGCCGTTCTGCTGTGAGTCAAAGATTTTCGAATCGGACGAAAAACTGATAGTGAATTGTAACGTTCAGGGCCACCTAATGACGATGGATCACTCAAATTGCGTCCCGATTCAATACATCGTCCTTCAGCCGACTTTACTCCATGGGTCTATTGCTGCCTCGGGCACCTTATGGCCGTTCTGCTGTGAGTCTAGATTATCGAATGGGACAAAAAACTGATAGTGAATTGTAACGTTCAGGGCCTCCTAATGACGATGGATCACTCAAATTGCGTCCCGATTCAATACATCGTCCTCCAGCAGACTTGTCTCCATGGGTCTATTGTTGCCTCGGGCACCTTATGGCCGTTCTGCTGTGAGTCTAGATTATCGAATGGGACGAAAAACTGATAGTGAATTGTAACGATCAGGGCCACCTAATGACGATGGATCTCTCAAATTGCGTCCCGATTCAATACATCGTCCTCCAGCCGACTTGACTCCATGGGTCTATTGCTGCCTCGGGCACCTTATGGCCGTTCTGCTGTGAGTCTAGATTATCGAATGGGACGAAAAACTGATAGTGAATTGTATCGTTCAGGGCCTCCTAATGACGATGGATCACTCAAATTGCGTCCCGATTCAATACATCGTCCTCCAGCCGACTTGACTCCATGGGTCTATTGCTGCCTCGGGCACCTTATGGCCGTTCTGCTGTGAGTCTAGATTATCGAATGGGACGAAAAACTGATAGTGAATTGTAACGTTCAGGGCCTCCTAATGACGATGGATCACTCAAATTGCGTCCCGATTCAATACATCGTCCTCCAGCAGACTTGTCTCCATGGGTCGATTGCTGCCTCGGGCACCTTATGGCCGTTCTGCTGTGAGTCAAAGATTTTCGAATCGGACGAAAAACTGATAGTGATTTGTAACATTCAGGGCCACCTAATGACGATGGACCACACAAATTGCGTCCCGATTCAATATATCGTCCTCCAGCAGACTTGTTTCCATGGGTCTATTGTTGCCTCGGGCACCTTATGGCCGTTCTGCTGTGAGTCAAAGATTTTCGAATCGGACGAAAAACTGATAGTGAATTGTAACTTTCAGGGCAACCTAATGACGATGGATCACTCAAATTGCCTCCCGATTCAATACATCGTCCTCCAGCCGACTTGTCTCCATGGGACTATTGCTGCCTCGGGCACCTTATGGCCGTTCTGCTGTGAGTCAAAGATTTTCGAATCGGACGAAAAACTCATAGTAAATTGGAACGTTCAGGGCCTCCTAATGACAATGGAACACTCAAATTGCGTCCCGATTGAATACATCGTCCTCCAGCGCACTTGTCTCCATTGGTCTATTGCTGCCTCGGGCACCTTATGGCCGTTCTGCTGTGAGTCAAAGATTTTCGAATCGGACGAAAAACTGATAGTGAATTGTAACATTCAGGGCCACCTAATGACGATGGACCACACAAATTGCGTCCCGATTCAGTACATCGTCATCTAGCCGACCTGACTATATGAGTCTATTGCTGCCTCGGGCACCTTATGGCCGTTCTGCTGTGAGTCAAAGATTTTCGAATCGGACGAAAAACTGATAGTGATTTGTAACAATCAGGGCCACCTAATGACGATGGACCACACAAATTGCGTCCCGATTCAATATATCGTCCTCCAGCAGACTTGTTTCCATGGGTCTATTGTTGCCTCGGGCACCTTATGGCCGTTCTGCTGTGAGTCAAAGATTTTCGAATCGGACGAAAAACTGATAGTGAATTGTAACTTTCAGGGCAACCTAATGACGATGGATCACTCAAATTGCCTCCCGATTCAATACATCGTCCTCCAGCCGACTTGTCTCCATGGGACTATTGCTGCCTCGGGCACCTTATGGCCGTTCTGCTGTGAGTCAATGATTTTTGAATCTGACGAAAAACTGATAGTGAATTGTAACGCTCAGGGCCTCCTAACGACGATGGAACACTCAAATTGCGTCCCGATTCAATACATCGTCCTCCAGCAGACTTGTCTCCATGCGTCTATTGCTGCCTCGGGCACCTTATGGCCGTTCTGCTGTGAGTCAAAGATTTTCGAATCGGACGAAAAACTGATAGTGAATTGTAACATTCAGGGCCTCCTAATGACGATGGAAGACTCAAATTGCGTCCCGATTTAATACATCGTCCTCCAGCAGACTTGTCTCCATGGGTCTCTTGCTGCCTCGGGCACCTTATGGCCGTTCTGCAGTGAGTCAAAGATTTTCGAATCGGACGAAAAACTGATAGTGAATTGTAACGTTCAGGGCCACCTAATGACGATGGATCACTCAAATTGCGTCCCGATTCAATACATCGTCCTCCAGCCGACATGTCTCCATGGGTCTATTGCTGCCTTGGCACCTTATGGCCGTTCTGCTGTGAGTCAAAGATTTTCGAATCGGACGAAAAACTGATAGTGAATTGTTACGTTCAGGGCCACCTAATGACGATGGATCACTCAAATTGCGTCCCGATTCAATACATTGACCTCCAGCAGACTGTCCCCATGGGACTATTGCAGCGTCGGGCACCTTATGGCCGTTCAGCTGTGACTCAAAGATTTTCGAATCGGACGAAAAACTGATAGTGAATTGTAACGTTCAGGGCCTCCTAATGACGATGGAACATTCAAATTGCGTCCCGATTCAATACATCGTCCTCCAGCCGACTTGTCTCCATGGGTCTATTGCTGCCTCGGGTACCTTATGGCCGTTCTGCTGTGAGTCAAAGATTTTCGAATCGGACGAAAAACTGATAGTGAATTGTAACGTTCAGGGCCACCTAATGACGATGGTTCACTCAAATTGCGTCCCGATTAAATACATCGTCCTCCAGCCGACTTGTCTCCATGGGTCTATTGCTGCCTCGGGCACCTTATGGCCGTTCTGCTGTGACTCAAAGATTTTCGAATCGGACGAAAAACTGATAGTGAATTGTAACGTTCAGGGCCACCTAATGACGATGGATCACTCAAATTGCGTCCCGATTCAATACATCGTCCTCCAGCCGACTTGACTCCATGGGTCTACTGCTGCCTCGGGCACCTTATGGCCGTTCTGCTGTGAGTCTAGATTATCGAATGGGACAAAAAACTGAAAGTGAATTGTAACGTTCAGGGCCTCCTAATGACGATGGATCACTCAAACTGCGTCCCGATTCAATACATCGTCCTCCAGCCGACTTGACTCCATGGGTCTATTGCTGCCTCGGGCACCTTATGGCCGTTCTGCTGTGAGTCTAGATTATCGAATGGGACAAAAGTCTGATAGTGAATTGTAACGTTCAGGGCCTCCTAATGACGATGGAACACTCAAATTGCGTCCCGATTCAATACATCGTCCTCCAGCAGACTTGTCTCCATGCGTCTATTGCTGCCTCGGGCACCTTATGGCCGTTCTGCTGTGAGTCAAAGATTTTCGAATCGGACGAAAAACTGATAGTGAATTGTAACGTTCAGGGCCACCTAATGACGATGGATCACTCAAATTGCGTCCCGATTCAATACATCGTCCTCCAGCCGACTTTACTCCATGGGTCTATTGCTGCCTCGGGCACCTTATGGCCGTTCTGCTGTGAGTCTAGATTATCGAATGGGACAAAAAACTGATAGTGAATTGTAACGTTCAGGGCCTCCTAATGACGATGGATCACTCAAATTGCGTCCCGATTCGATACATCGTCCTCCAGCATACTTGTCTCCATGGGTCTATTAATGCCTCGGGCACCTTATGGCCGTTCTGCTGTGAGTCTAGATTATCGAATGGGACGAAAAACTGATAGTGAATTGTAACGATCAGGGCCACCTAATGACGATGGATCTCTCAAATTGCGTCCCGATTCAATACATCGTCCTCCAGCCGACTTGACTCCATGGGTCTATTGCTGCCTCGGGCACCTTATGGCCGTTCTGCTGTGAGTCTAGATTATCGAATGGGACGAAAAACTGATAGTGAATTGTATCGTTCAGGGCCTCCTAATGTTGATGGATCACTCAAATTGCGTCCCGATTCAATACATCGTCCTCCAGCCGACTTGACTCCATGGGTTTATTGCTGCCTCGGGCACCTTATGGCCGTTCTGCTGTGAGTCTAGTTTATCGAATGGGACGAAAAACTGATAGTGAATTGTAACGTTCAGGGCCTCCTAATGACGATGGATCACTCAAATTGCGTCCCGATTCAATACATCGTCCTCCAGCAGATTGTCTCCATGGGTCGATTGCTGCCTCGGGCACCTTATGGCCGTTCTGCTGTGAGTCAAAGATTTTCGAATCGGACGAAAAACTGATAGTGATTTGTAACATTCAGGGCCACCTAATGACGATGGACCACACAAATTGCGTCCCGATTCAGTACATCGTCATCTAGCCGACCTGACTATATGTGTCTATTGCTGCCTCGGGCACCTTATGGCCGTTCTGCTGTGAGTCTAGATTATCGAATGGGACGAAAAACTGATGGTGAATTGTAACGTTCAGGGCCACCTAATGACGATGGATCACTCAAATTGCGTCCCGATTCAATACATCGTCCTCCAGCAGACTTGACTTCATGGGTCTATTGCTGCCTCGGGCACCTTATGGCCGTTCTGCTGTGAGTCTAGGTTATACGTAGAATGGGATGAAAAACTGATAGTGAATTGTAACGTTCAGGGCCACCTAATGACGATGGATCACTCAAATTGCGTCCCGATTCAATACATCGTCCTCCAGCAGACTTGTCTCCATAGGTCTATTGCTGCTTCGGGCACCTTATGGCCGTTCTGCTGTGAGTCAAAGATTTTCGAATCGGACGAAAAACTGATAGTGAATTGTAACGTTCAGGGCCACCTAATGACGATGGACCACACAAATTGCGTCCCGATTCAGTACATCGTCCTCTAGCCGACCTGACTCCATGGGTCTATTGCTGCCTCGGGCACCTTATGGCCGTTCTGCTGTGAGTCAAAGATTTTCGAATCGGACGAAAAACTGATAGTGAATTGTAACGCTCAGGGCCTCCTAACGACGATGGAACACTCAAATTGCGTCCCGATTCAATACATCGTCCTCCAGCAGACTTGTCTCCATGCGTCTATTGCTGCCTCGGGCACCTTATGGCCGTTCTGCTGTGAGTCAAAGATTTTCGAATCGGACGAAAAACTGATAGTGTATTGTAACATTCAGGGCCTCCTAATGACGATGGAAGACTCAAATTGCGTCCCGATTCAATACATCGTCCTCCAGCAGACTTGTCTCCATGGGTCTCTTGCTGCCTCGGGCACCTTATGGCCGTTCTGTTGTGAGTCAAAGATTTTCGAATCGGACGAAAAACTGATAGTGAATTGTAACGTTCAGGGTCACCTAATGACGATGGATCACTCAAATTGCGTCCCGATTCAATACATCGTCCTCCAGCCGACATGTCTCCATGGGTCTATTGCTGCCTTGGCACCTTATGGCCGTTCTGCTGTGAGTCAAAGATTTTCGAATCGGACGAAAAACTGATAGTGAATTGTAACGTTCAGGGCCACCTAATGACGTTGGATCACTCAAATTGCGTCCCGATTCAATACATTGACCTCCATCAGACTGTCCCCATGGGACTATTGCAGCGTCGGGCACCTTATGGCCGTTCAGCTGTGACTCAAAGATTTTCGAATCAGACGAAAAACTGATAGTGAATTGTAACCTTCAGGGCCTCCTAATGACGATGGAACATTCAAATTGCGTCCCGATTCAATACATCGTCCTCCAGCCGACTTGTCTCCATGGGTCTATTGCTGCCTCGGGCACCTTATGGCCGTTCTGCTGTGAGTCAAAGAATTTCGAATCGGACGAAAAACTGATAGTGAATTGTAACGTTCAGGGCCACCTAATGACGATGGTTCACTCAAATTGCGTCCCGATTAAATACATCGTCCTCCAGCCGACTTGTCTCCAAGGGTCTATTGCTGCCTCGGGCACCTTATGGCCGTTCTGCTGTGACTCAAAGATTTTCGAATCGGACGAAAAACTGATAGTGAATTGTAACGTTCAGGGCCACCTAATGACGATGGATCACTCAAATTGCGTCCCGATTCAATACATCGTCCTCCAGCCGACTTGACTCCATGGGTCTACTGCTGCCGCGGGCACCTTATGGCCGTTCTGCTGTGAGTCTAGATTATCGAATGGGACAAAAAACTGAAAGTGAATTGTAACGTTCAGGGCCTCCTAATGACGATGGATCACTCAAACTGCGTCCCGATTCAATACATCGTCCTCCAGCCGACTTGACTCCATGGGTCTATTGCTGCCTCGGGCACCTTATGGCCGTTCTGCTGTGAGTCTAGATTATCGAATGGGACTAAAATCTGATAGTGAATTGTAACGTTCAGGGCCTCCTAATGACGATGGAACACTCAAATTGCGTCCCGATTCAATACATCGTCCTCCAGCAGACTTGTCTCCATGCGTCTATTGCTGCCTCGGGCACCTTATGGCCGTTCTGCTGTGAGTCAAAGATTTTCGAATCGGACGAAAAACTGATAGTGAATTGTAACGTTCAGGGCCACCTAATGACGATGGATCACTCAAATTGCGTCCCGATTCAATACATCGTCCTTCAGCCGACTTTACTCCATGGGTCTATTGCTGCCTCGGGCACCTTATGGCCGTTCTGCTGTGAGTCTAGATTATCGAATGGGACAAAAAACTGATAGTGAATTGTAACGTTCAGGGCCTCCTAATGACGATGGATCACTCAAATTGCGTCCCGATTCAATACATCGTCCTCCAGCAGACTTGTCTCCATGGGTCTATTGTTGCCTCGGGCACCTTATGGCCGTTCTGCTGTGAGTCTAGATTATCGAATGGGACGAAAAACTGATAGTGAATTGTAACGATCAGGGCCACCTAATGACGATGGATCTCTCAAATTGCGTCCCGATTCAATACATCGTCCTCCAGCCGACTTGACTCCATGGGTCTATTGCTGCCTCGGGCACCTTATGGCCGTTCTGCTGTGAGTCTATATTATCGAATGGGACGAAAAACTGATAGTGAATTGTAACGTTCAGGGCCTCCTAATGACGATGGATCACTCAAATTGCGTCCCGATTCAATACATCGTCCTCCAGCAGACTTGTCTCCATGGGTCGATTGCTGCCTCGGGCACCTTATGGCCGTTCTGCTGTGAGTCAAAGATTTTCGAATCGGACGAAAAACTGATAGTGATTTGTAACATTCAGGGCCACCTAATGACGATGGACCACACAAATTGCGTCCCGATTCAATATATCGTCCTCCAGCAGACTTGTTTCCATGGGTCTATTGTTGCCTCGGGCACCTTATGGCCGTTCTGCTGTGAGTCAAAGATTTTCGAATCGGACGAACAACTGATAGTGAATTGTAACTTTCAGGGCAACCTAATGACGATGGATCACTCAAATTGCCTCCCGATTCAATACATCGTCCTCCAGCCGACTTGTCTCCATGGGACTATTGCTGCCTCGGGCACCTTATGGCCGTTCTGCTGTGAGTCAAAGATTTTCGAATCGGACGAAAAACTCATAGTAAATTGGAACGTTCAGGGCCTCCTAATGACAATGGAACACTCAAATTGCGTCCCGATTGAATACATCGTCCTCCAGCGCACTTGTCTCCATTGGTCTATTGCTGCCTCGGGCACCTTATGGCCGTTCTGCTGTGAGTCAAAGAATTTCGAATCGGACGAAAAACTGATAGTGAATTGTAACATTCAGGGCCACCTAATGACGATGGACCACACAAATTGCGTCCCGATTCAGTACATCGTCATCTAGCCGACCTGACTATATGTGTCTATTGCTGCCTCGGGCACCTTATGGCCGTTCTGCTGTGAGTCTAGATTATGGAATGGGACGAAAAACTGATGGTGAATTGTAACGTTCAGGGCCACCTAATGACGATGGATCACTCAAATTGCGTCCCGATTCAATACATCGTCCTCCAGCAGACTTGACTTCATGGGTCTCTTGCTGCCTCGGGCACCTTATGGCCGTTCTGCTGTGAGTCTAGATTATACGTAGAATGGGATGAAAAACTGATAGTGAATTGTAACGTTCAGGGCCACCTAATGACGATGGATCACTCAAATTGCGTCCCGATTCAATACATCGTCCTCCAGCAGACTTGTCTCCATGGGTCTATTGCTGCTTCGGGCACCTTATGGCCGTTCTGCTGTGAGTCAAAGATTTTCGAATCGGACGAAAAACTGATAGTGAATTGTAACGTTCAGGGCCACCTAATGACGATGGATCACTCAAATTGCGTCCCGATTCAATATATCGTCCTCCAGCAGACTTGTTTCCATGGGTCTATTGTTGCCTCGGGCAACTTATGGCCGTTCTGCTGTGAGTCAAAGATTTTCGAATCGGACGAAAAACTGATAGTGAATTGTAACTTTCAGGGCAACCTAATGACGATGGATCACTCAAATTGCCTCCCGATTCAATACATCGTCCTCCAGCCGACTTGTCTCCATGGGACTATTGCTGCCTCGGGCACCTTATGGCCGTTCTGCTGTGAGTCAAAGATTTTCGAATCGGACGAAAAACTGATAGTAAATTGGAACGTTGAGGGCCTCCTAATGACAATGGAACACTCAAATTGCGTCCCGATTCAATACATCGTCCTCCAGCGGACTTGTCTCCATTGGTCTATTGCTGCCTCGGGCACCTTATGGCCGTTCTGCTGTGAGTCAAAGATTTTCGAATCGGACGAAAAACTGATAGTGAATTGTAACATTCAGGGCCACCTAATGACGATGGACCACACAAATTGCGTCCCGATTCAGTACATCGTCCTCTAGCCGACCTGACTCCATGGGTCTATTGCTGCCTCGGGCACCTTATGGCCGTTCTGCTGTGAGTCAAAGATTTTCGAATCGGACGAAAAACTGATAGTGAATTGTAACGCTCAGGGCCTCCTAACGACGATGGAACACTCAAATTGCGTCCCGATTCAATACATCGTCCTCCAGCAGACTTGTCTCCATGGGTCTATTGCTACCTCGGGCACCTTATGGCAGTCCTGCTGTGACTCAAAGATTTTCGAATCGGACGAAAAACTGATAGTGAATTGTAACGTTCAGGGCCTCCTAATGACGATGGAAGACTCAAATTGCGTCCCGATTCAATACATCGTCCTCCAGCAGACTTGTCTCCATGGGTCTCTTGCTGCCTCGGGCACCTTATGGCCGTTCTGCTGTGAGTCAAAGATTTTCGAATCGGACGAAAAACTGATAGTGAATTGTAACGTTCAGGGCCACCTAATGACGATGGATCACTCAAATTGCGTCCCCATTCAATACATCGTCCTCCAGCCGACATGTCTCCATGGGTCTATTGCTGCCTTGGCACCTTATGGCCGTTCTGCTGTGAGTCAAAGATTTTCGAATCGGACGAAAAACTGATAGTGAATTGTAACGTTCAGGGCAACCTAATGACGATGGATCACTCAAATTGCGTCCCGATTCAATACATTGACCTCCAGCAGACTGGCCCCATGGGACTATTGCAGCGTCGGGCACCTTATGGCCGTGCAGCTGTGACTCAAAGATTTTCGAATCGGACGAAAAACTGATAGTGAATTGTAACGTTCAGGGCCTCCTAATGACGATGGAACATTCAAATTGCGTCCCGATTCAATACATCGTCCTCCAGCCGACTTGTCTCCATGGGTCTATTGCTGCCTCGGGCACCTTATGGCCGTTCTGCTGTGAGTCAAAGATTTTCGAATCGGACGAAAAACTGATAGTGAATTGTAACGTTCAGGGCCACCTAATGACGATGGTTCACTCAAATTGCGTCCCGATTAAATACATCGTCCTCCAGCCGACTTGTCTCCATGGGTCTATTGCTGCCTCGGGCACCTTAGGGCCGTTCTGCTGTGACTCAAAGATTTTCGAATCGGACGAAAAACTGATTGTGAATTGTAACGTTCAGGGCCACCTAATGACGATGGATCACTCAAATTGCGTCCCGATTCAATACATCGTCCTCCAGCCGACTTGACTCCATGGGTCTACTGCTGCCTCGGGCACCTTATGGCCGTTCTGCTGTGAGTCTAGATTATCGAATGGGACAAAAAACTGATAGTGAATTGTAACGTTCAGGGCCTCCTAATGACGATGGATCACTCAAATTGCGTCCCGATTCAATACATCGTCCTCCAGCGGACTTGTCTCCATTGGTCTATTGCTGCCTCGGGCACCTTATGGCCGTTCTGCTGTGAGTCAAAGATTTTCGAATCGGACGAAAAACTGATAGTGAATTGTAACATTCAGGGCCACCTAATGACGATGGACCACACAAATTGCGTCCCGATTCAGTACATCGTCCTCTAGCCGACCTGACTCCATGGGTCTATTGCTGCCTCGGGCACCTTATGGCCGTTCTGCTGTGAGTCAAAGATTTTCGAATCGGACGAAAAACTGATAGTGAATTGTAACGCTCAGGGCCTCCTAACGACGATGGAACACTCAAATTGCGTCCCGATTCAATACATCGTCCTCCAGCAGACTTGTCTCCATGCGTCTATTGCTGCCTCGGGCACCTTATGGCCGTTCTGCTGTGAGTCAAAGATTTTCGAATCGGACGAAAAACTGATAGTGAATTGTAACATTCAGGGCCTCCTAATGACGATGGAAGACTCAAATTGCGTCCCGATTCAATACATCGTCCTCCAGCAGACTTGTCTCCATGGGTCTCTTGCTGCCTCGGGCACCTTATGGCCGTTCTGCTGTGAGTCAAAGATTTTCGAATCGGACGAAAAACTGATAGTGAATTGTAACGTTCAGGGCCACCTAATGACGATGGATCACTCAAATTGCGTCCCGATTCAATACATCGTCCTCCAGCCGACATGTCTCCATGGGTCTATTGCTGCCTTGGCACCTTATGGCCGTTCTGCTGTGAGTCAAAGATTTTCGAATCGGACGAAAAACTGATAGTGAATTGTAACGTTCAGGGCCACCTAATGACGATGGATCACTCAAATTGCGTCCCGATTCAATACATTGACCTCCAGCAGACTGTCCCCATGGGACTATTGCAGCGTCGGGCACCTTATGGCCGTTCAGCTGTGACTCAAAGATTTTCGAATCGGACGAAAAACTGATAGTGAATTGTAACGTTCAGGGCCTCCTAATGACGATGGAACATTCAAATTGCGTCCCGATTCAATACATCGTCCTCCAGCCGACTTGTCTCCATGGGTCTATTGCTGCCTCGGGCACCTTATGGCCGTTCTGCTGTGAGTCAAAGATTTTCGAATCGGACGAAAAACTGATAGTGAATTGTAACGCTCAGGGACTCCTAACGACGATGGAACACTCAAATTGCGTCCCGATTCAATACATCGTCCTCCAGCGGACTTGTCTCCATTGGTCTATTGCTGCCTCGGGCACTTTATGGCCGTTCTGCTGTGAGTCAAAGATTTTCGAATCGGACGAAAAACTGATAGTGAATTGTAACGTTCAGGGCCACCTAATGACGATGGATCACTCAAATTGCGTCCCGATTCAATACATCGTCCTCCAGCCGACATATCTCCATGGGTCTATTGCTGGTTTGGCACCTTATGGCCGTTCTGCTGTGAGTCAAAGATTTTCGAATCGGACGAAAAACTGATAGTGAATTGTAACGTTCAGGGCCACCTAATGACGATGGATCACTCAAATTGCGTCCCGATTCAATACATTGACCTCCAGCAGACTGTCCCCATGGGACTATTGCAGCGTCGGGCACCTTATGGCCGTTCAGCTGTGACTCATAGATTTTCGAATCGGACGAAAAACTGATAGTGAATTGTAACGTTCAGGGCCTCCTAATGACGATGGAACATTCAAATTGCGTCCCGATTCAATACATCGTCCTCCAGCCGACTTGTCTCCATGGGTCTATTGCTGCCTCGGGCACCTTATGGCCGTTCTGCTGTGAGTCAAAGATTTTCGAATCGGACGAAAAACTGATAGTGAATTGTAACGTTCAGGGCCACCTAATGACGATGGTTCACTCAAATTGCGTCCCGATTAAATACATCGTCCTCCAGCCGACTTGTCTCCATGGGTCTATTGCTGCCTCGGGCACCTTATGGCCGTTCTGCTGTGACTCAAAGATTTTCGAATCGGACGAAAAACTGATAGTGAATTGTAACGTTCAGGGCCACCTAATGACGATGGATCACTCAAATTGCGTCCCGATTCAATACATCGTCCTCCAGCCGACTTGACTCCATGGGTCTACTGCTGCCTCGGGCACCTTATGGCCGTTCTGCTGTGAGTCTAGATTATCGAATGGGACAAAAAACTGATAGTGAATTGTAACGTTCAGGGCCTCCTAATGACGATGGATCACTCAAATTGCGTCCCGATTCAATACATCGTCCTCCAGCAGACTTGTCTCCATGGGTCTATTGCTGCCTCGGGCACCTTATGGCCGTTCTGCTGTGAGTCTAGATTATCGAATGGGACGAAAAACTGATTGTGAATTGTAACGTTCAGGGCCACCTAATGACGATGGATCACTCAAATTGCGTCCCGATTCAATACATCGTCCTCCAGCCGACTTGACTCCATGGGTCTATGGCTGCCTAGGGCACCTTATGGCCGTTCTGCTGTGAGTCTAGATTATCGAATGGGACGAAAAACTGATAGTGAATTGTAACGTTCAGGGCCTCCTAATGACGATGGATCACTCAAATTGCGTCCCGATTCAATACATCGTCCTCCAGCAGACTTGTCTCCATGGGTCGATTGCGGCCTCGGGCACCTAATGGCCGTTCTGCTGTGAGTCAAAGATTTTCGAATCGGACGAAAAACTGATAGTGAATTGTAACATTCAGGGCCACCTAATGACGACGGACCACGCAAATTGCGTCCCGATTCAATACATCGTCCTCCAGCCGAGTTGACTCCATGGGTCTATTGCTGCCTCGGGCACCTTATGGCCGTTCTGCTGTGAATCTAGATTATCGAATGGGACGAAAAACTGATAGTGAATTGTAACGTTCAGGGCCACCTAATGACGATGGATCACTCAAATTGCGTCCAGATTCAATACATCGTCCCCAGCCGACTTGTCTCCATGGGTCTATTGCTGCCTCGGGCACCTTATGGCCGTTCTGCTGTGATTCTAGATTATCGAATGGGACGAAAAACTGATAGTGAATTGTAACGTTCAGGGCCACCTAATGACGATGGATCACTCAAATTGCGTCCTGATTCAATACATCGTCCTCCAGCCGATTTGACTTCTTGGGTCTATTGCTGCCTCGGGCACCTTATGGCCGTTCTGCTGTGAGTCAAAGATTTTCGAATCGGACGAAAAACTGATAGTGAATTGTAACTTTCAGGGCCACCTAATGCCGATGGATCACTCAAATTGCGTCCCGATTCAATACATCGTCCTCCAGCATACTTGTCTCCATGGGTCTATTGCTGCCTCGGGCACCATATGGCAGGCCTGCTGTGACTCATACATTTTCGAATCGGACGAAAAACTGATAGTGAATTGTAACGTTCAGGGCCTCCTAATGACGATGGAACACTCAAATTGCGTCCCGATTCAATACATCGTCCTCCAGCAGACTTGTCTCCATGCGGATATTGCTGCCTCGGGCACCTTATGGCCGTACTGCTGTGAGCCAAAGATTTTCGAATCGGACGAAAAACTGATAGTGAATTGTAACGTTCAGGGCCACCTAATGACGATGGATCACTCAAATTGCGTCCCGATTCAATACATCGTCCTCCAGCCGACTTTACTCCATGGGTCTATTGCTGCCTCGGGCACCTTATGGCCGTTCTGCTGTGAGTCTAGATTATCGAATGGGACAAAAAACTGATAGTGAATTGTAACGTTCAGGGCCTCCTAATGACGATGGATCACTCAAATTGCGTCCCGATTCAATATATCGTCCTCCAGCAGACTTGTCTCCATGGGTCTATTGTTGCCTCGGGCATCTTATGGCCGTTCTGCTGTGAGTCTAGATTATCGAATGGGACGAAAAACTGATAGTGAATTGTAACGATCAGGGCCACCTAATGACGATGGATCTCTTAAAATGGGTCCCGATTCAATACATCGTCCTCCAGCCGACTTGACTCCATGGGTCTATTGCTGCCTCGGTCACCTTATGGCCGTTCTGGTGTGAGTCTAGATCATCGAATGGGACGAAAAACTGATAGTGAATTGTATCGTTCAGGGCCTCCTAATGACGATGGATCACTCAAATTGCGTCCCGATTCAATACATCGTCCTCCAGCCGACTTGACTCCATGGGTCTATTGCTGCCTCAGGCACCTTATGGCCGTTCTGCTGTGAGTCTAGATTATCGAATGGGACGAAAAACTGATAGTGAATTGTAACGTTCAGGGCCTCCTAATGACGATGGATCACTCAAATTGCGTCCCGATTCAATACATCGTCCTCCAGCAGACTTGTCTCCATGGGTCGATTGCTGCCTCGGGCACCTTATGGCCGTTCTGCTGTGAGTCAAAGATTTTCGAATCGGACGAAAAACTGATAGTGATTTGTAACATTCCGGGCCACCTAATGACGATGGACCACACAAATTGCGTCCCGATTCAATATATCGTCCTCCAGCAGACTTGTCTCCATGGGTCTATTGTTGCCTCGGGCACCTTATGGCCGTTCTGCTGTGAGTCAAAGATTTTCGAATCGGACGAAAAACTGATAGTGAATTGTAACTTTCAGGGCAACCTAATGACGATGGATCACTCAAATTGCCTCCCGATTCAATACATCGTCCTCCAGCCGACTTGTCTCCATGGGACTCTTGCTGCCTCGGGCACCTTATGGCCGTTCTGCTGTGAGTCAAAGATTTTCGAATCGGACGAAAAACTGATAGTGAATTGTAACGCTCAGGGCCTCCTAACGACGATGATACACTCAAATTGCGTCCCGATTCAATACATCGTCCTCCAGCCGACATGTCTCCATGGGTCTATTGCTGCCTTGGCACCTTATGGCCGTTCTGCTGTGAGTCAAAGATTTTCGAATCGGACGAAAAACTGATAGTGAATTGTAACGTTCAGGGCCACCTAATGACGATGGATCACTCAAATTGCATCCCGATTCAATACATTGACCTCCAGCAGACTGTCCCCATGGGACTATTGCAGCGTCGGGCACCTTATGGCCGTTCAGCTGTGACTCAAAGATTTTCGAATTGGACGAAAAACTGATAGTGAATTGTAACGTTCAGGGCCTCCTAATGACGATGGAACATTCAAATTGCGTCCCGATTCAATACATCGTCCTCCAGCCGACTTGTCTCCATGGGTCTATTGCTGCCTCGGGCACCTTATGGCCGTTCTGCTGTGAGTCAAAGATTTTCGAATCGGACGAAAAACTGATAGTGAATTGTAACGTTCAGGGCCACCTAATGACGATGGTTCACTCAAATTGCGTCCCGATTAAATACATCGTCCTCCAGCCGATTTGTCTCCATGGGTCTATTGCTGCCTCGGGCACCTTATGGCCGTTCTGCTGTGAGTCAAAGATTTTCGAATCGGACGAAAAACTGATAGTGAATTGTAACGTTCAGGGCCACCTAATGACGATGGATCACTCAAATTGCGTCCCGATTCAATACATCGTCCTCCAGCCGACTTGACTCCATGGGTCTATGGCTGCCTAGGGCACCTTATGGCCGTTCTGCTGTGAGTCTAGATTATCGAATGGGACGAAAAACTGATAGTGAATTGTAACGTTCAGGGCCACCTAATGACGATGGATCACTCAAATTGCGTCCAGATTCAATACATCGTCCCCAGCCGACTTGTCTCCATGGGTCTATTGCTGCCTCGGGCACCTTATGGCCGTTCTGCTGTGATTCTAGATTATCGAATGGGACGAAAAACTGATAGTGAATTGTAACGTTCAGGGCCACCTAATGACGATGGATCACTCAAATTGCGTCCTGATTCAATACATCGTCCTCCAGCCGATTTGACTTCTTGGGTCTATTGCTGCCTCGGGCACCTTATGGCCGTTCTGCTGTGAGTCAAAGATTTTCGAATCGGACGAAAAACTGATAGTGAATTGTAACTTTCAGGGCCACCTAATGCCGATGGATCACTCAAATTGCGTCCCGATTCAATACATCGTCCTCCAGCAGACTTGTCTCCATGGGTCTATTGCTGCCTCGGGCACCATATGGCAGGCCTGCTGTGACTCATAGATTTTCGAATCGGACGAAAAACTGATAGTGAATTGTAACGTTCAGGGCCTCCTAATGACGATGGAACACTCAAATTGCGTCCCGATTCAATACATCGTCCTCCAGCAGACTTGTCTCCATGCGGATATTGCTGCCTCGGGCACCTTATGGCCGTTCTGCTGTGAGTCAAAGATTTTCGAATCGGACGAAAAGCTGATAGTGAATTGTAACGTTCAGGGCCACCTAATGACGATGGATCACTCAAATTGCGTCCCGATTCAATACATCGTCCTCCAGCCTACTTTACTCCATGGGTCTATTGCTGCCTCGGGCACCTTATGGCCGTTCTGCTGTGAGTCTAGATTATCGAATGGGACAAAAAACTGATAGTGAATTGTAACGTTCAGGGCCTCCTAATGACGATGGATCACTCAAATTGCGTCCCGATTCAATACATCGTCCTCCAGCAGACTTGTCTCCATGGGTCTATTGTTGCCTCGGGCATCTTATGGCCGTTCTGCTGTGAGTCTAGATTATCGAATGGGACGAAAAACTGATAGTGAATTGTAACGTTCAGGGCCTCCTAATGACGATGGATCACTCAAATTGCGTCCCGATTCAATACATCGTCCTCCAGCAGACTTGTCTCCATGGGTCGATTGCTGCCTCGGGCACCTTATGGCCGTTCTGCTGTGAGTCAAAGATTTTCGAATCGGACGAAAAACTGATAGTGATTTGTAACATTCAGGGCCACCTAATGACGATGGACCACACAAATTGCGTCCCGATTCAATATATCGTCCTCCAGCAGACTTGTCTCCATGGGTCTATTGTTGCCTCGGGCACCTTATGGCCGTTCTGCTGTGAGTCAAAGATTTTCGAATCGGACGAAAAACTGATAGTGAATTGTAACTTTCAGGGCAACCTAATGACGATGGATCACTCAAATTGCCTCCCGATTCAATACATCGTCCTCCAGCCGACTTGTCTCCATGGGACTATTGCTGCCTCGGGCACCTTATGGCCGTTCTGCTGTGAGTCAAAGATTTTCGAATCGGACGAAAAACTGATAGTGAATTGTAACGCTCAGGGCCTCCTAACGACGATGATACACTCAAATTGCGTCCCGATTCAATACATCGTCCTCCAGCCGACATGTCTCCATGGGTCTATTGCTGCCTTGGCACCTTATGGCCGTTCTGCTGTGAGTCAAAGATTTTCGAATCGGACGAAAAACTGATAGTGAATTGTAACGTTCAGGGCCACCTAATGACGATGGATCACTCAAATTGCATCCCGATTCAATACATTGACCTCCAGCAGACTGTCCCCATGGGACTATTGCAGCGTCGGGCACCTTATGGCCGTTCAGCTGTGACTCAAAGATTTTCGAATCGGACGAAAAACTGATAGTGAATTGTAACGTTCAGGGCCTCCTAATGACGATGGAACATTCAAATTGCGTCCCGATTCAATACATCGTCCTCCAGCCGACTTGTCTCCATGGGTCTATTGCTGCCTCGGGCACCTTATGGCCGTTCTGCTGTGAGTCAAAGATTTTCGAATCGGACGAAAAACTGATAGTGAATTGTAACGTTCAGGGCCACCTAATGACGATGGTTCACTCAAATTGCGTCCCGATTAAATACATCGTCCTCCAGCCGATTTGTCTCCATGGGTCTATTGCTGCCTCGGGCACCTTATGGCCGTTCTGCTGTGAGTCAAAGATTTTCGAATCGGACGAAAAACTGATAGTGAATTGTAACGTTCAGGGCCACCTAATGACGATGGATCACTCAAATTGCGTCCCGATTCAATACAACGTCCTCCAGCAGACTTGTCTCCATGGGTCGATTGCTGCCTCGGGCACCTAATGGCCGTTCTGCTGTGAGTCAAAGATTTTCGAATCGGACGAAAAACTGATAGTGAATTGTAACATTCAGGGCCACCTAATGACGACGGACCACGCAAATTGCGTCCCGATTCAATACATCGTCCTCCAGCCGAGTTGACTCCATGGGTCTATTGCTGCCTCGGGCACCTTATGGCCGTTCTGCTGTGAATCTCGATTATCGAATGGGACGAAAAACTGATAGTGAATTGTATCGTTCAGGGCCTCCTAATGACGATGGATCACTCAAATTGCATCCCGATTCAATACATTGACCTCCAGCAGACTGTCCCCATGGGACTATTGCAGCGTCGGGCACCTTATGGCCGTTCAGCTGTGACTCAAAGATTTTCGAATCGGACGAAAAGCTGATAGTGAATTGTAACGTTCAGGGCCTCCTAATGACGATGGAACATTCAAATTGCGTCCCGATTCAATACATCGTCCTCCAGCCGACTTGTCTCCATGGGTCTATTGCTGCCTCGGGCACCTTATGGCCGTTCTGCTGTGAGTCAAAGATTTTCGAATCGGACGAAAAACTGATAGTGAATTGTAACGTTCAGGGCCACCTAATGACGATGGTTCACTCAAATTGCGTCCCGATTAAATACATCGTCCTCCAGCCGATTTGTCTCCATGGGTCTATTGCTGCCTCGGGCACCTTATGGCCGTTCTGCTGTGAGTCAAAGATTTTCGAATCGGACGAAAAACTGATAGTGAATTGTAACGTTCAGGGCCACCTAATGACGATGGATCACTCAAATTGCGTCCCGATTCAATACAACGTCCTCCAGCAGACTTGTCTCCATGGGTCGATTGCTGCCTCGGGCACCTAATGGCCGTTCTGCTGTGAGTCAAAGATTTTCGAATCGGACGAAAAACTGATAGTGAATTGTAACATTCAGGGCCACCTAATGACGACGGACCACGCAAATTGCGTCCCGATTCAATACATCGTCCTCCAGCCGAGTTGACTCCATGGGTCTATTGCTGCCTCGGGCACCTTATGGCCGTTCTGCTGTGAATCTCGATTATCGAATGGGACGAAAAACTGATAGTGAATTGTATCGTTCAGGGCCTCCTAATGACGATGGATCACTCAAATTGCGTCCCGATTCAATACATCGTCCTCCAGCCGACATGACTCCATGGGTCTATTGCTGCCTCGGGCACCTTATGGCCGTTCTGCTGTGAGTCTAGATTATCGAATGGGACGAAAACCTGATAGTGAATTGTAACGTTCAGGGCCTCCTAATGACGATGGATCACTCAAATTGCGTCCCGATTCAATACATCGTCCTCCAGCAGACTTGTCTCCATGGGTCGATTGCTGCCTCGGGCACCTTATGGCCGTTCTGCTGTGAGTCAAAGATTTTCGAATCGGACGAAAAACTGATAGTGAATTGTAACTTTCAGGGCAACCTAATGACGATGGATCACTCAAATTGCCTCCCGATTCAATACATCGTCCTCCAGCCGACTTGTCTCCATGGGACTATTGCTGCCTCGGGCACCTTATGGCCGTTCTGCTGTGAGTCAAAGATTTTCGAATCGGACGAAAAACTGATAGTAAATTGTAACGTTCAGGGCCTCCTAATGACAATGGAACACTCAAATTGCGTCCCGATTCAATACATCGTACTCCAGCGGACTTGTCTCCATTGGTCTATTGCTGCCTCGGGCACCTTATGGCCGTTCTGCTGTGAGTCAAAGATTTTCGAATCGGACGAAAAACTGATAGTGAATTGTAACATTCGGGGCCACCTAATGACGATGGACCACACAAATTGCGTCCCGATTCAGTACATCGTCATCTAGCCGACCTGACTATATGTGTCTATTGCTGCCTCGGGCACCTTATGGCCGTTCTGCTGTGAGTCTAGATTATACGTAGAATGGGATGAAAAACTGATAGTGAATTGTAACGTTCAGGGCCACCTAATGACGATGGATCACTCAAATTGCGTCCCGATTCATTACATCGTCCTCCAGCAGACTTGTCTCCATGGGTCTATTGCTGCTTCGGGCACCTTATGGCCGTTCTGCTGTGAGTCAAAGATTTTCGAATCGGACGAAAAACTGATAGTGAATTGTAACGTTCAGGGCCACCTAATGACGATGGATCACTCAAATTGCGTCCCGATTCAATATATCGTCCTCCAGCAGACTTGTTTCCATGGGACTATTGTTGCCTCGGGCACCTTATGGCCGTTCTGCTGTGAGTCAAAGATTTTCGAATCGGACGAAAAACTGATAGTGAATTGTAACTTTCAGGGCAACCTAATGACGATGGATCACTCAAATTGCCTCCCGATTCAATACATCGTCCTCCAGCCGACTTGTCTCCATGGGACTATTGCTGCCTCGGGCACCTTATGGCCGTTCTGCTGTGAGTCAAAGATTTTCGAATCGGACGAAAAACTGATAGTAAATTGGAACGTTGAGGGCCTCCTAATGACAATGGAACACTCAAATTGCGTCCCGATTCAATACATCGTCCTCCAGCGGACTTGTCTCCATTGGTCTATTGCTGCCTCGGGCACCTTATGGCCGTTCTGCTGTGAGTCAAAGATTTTCGAATCGGACGAAAAACTGATAGTGAATTGTAACATTCAGGGCCACCTAATGACGATGGACCACACAAATTGCGTCCCGATTCAGTACATCGTCCTCTAGCCGACCTGACTCCATGGGTCTATTGCTGCCTCGGGCACCTTATGGCCGTTCTGCTGTGAGTCAAAGATTTTCGAATCGGACGAAAAACTGATAGTGAATTGTAACGCTCAGGGCCTCCTAACGACAATGGAACACTCAAATTGCGTCCCGATTCAATACATCGTCCTCCAGCAGACTTGTCTCCATGCGTCTGTTGCTGCCTCGGGCACCTTATGGCCGTTCTGCTGTGAGTCAAAGATCTTCGAATCGGACGAAAAACTGATAGTGAATTGTAACATTCAGGGCCTCCTAATGACGATGGAAGACTCAAATTGCGTCCCGATTCAATACATCGTCCTCCAGCAGACTTGTCTCCATGGGTCTCTTGCTGCCTCGGGCACCTTATGGCCGTTCTGCTGTGAGTCAAAGATTTTCGAATCGGACGAAAAACTGATAGTGAATTGTAACGTTGAGGGCCACCTAATGACGATGGATCACTCAAATTGCGTCCCGATTCAATACATCGTCCTCCAGCCGACATGTCTCCATGGGTATATTGCTGCCTTGGCACCTTATGGCCGTTCTGCTGTGAGTCAAAGATTTTCGAATCGGACGAAAAACTGATAGTGAATTGTAACGTTCAGGGCCACCTAATGACGATGGATCAGTCAAATTTCGTCCCGATTCAATACATTGACCTCCAGCAGACTGTCCCCATGGGACTATTGCAGCGTCGGGCACCTTATGGCCGTTCAGCTGTGACTCAAAGATTTTCGAATCGGACGAAAAACTGATAGTGAATTGTAACGTTCAGGGCCTCCTAATGACGATGGAACATTCAAATTGCGTCCCGATTCAATACATCGTCCTCCAGCCGACTTGTCTCCATGGGTCTATTGCTGCCTCGGGCACCTTATGGCCGTTCTGCTGTGAGTCAAAGATTTTCGAATCGGACGAAAAACTGATAGTGAATTGTAACGTTCAGGGCCACCTAATGACGATGGTTCACTCAAATTGCGTCCCGATTCAATACATCGTCTTCCAGCCGACTTGTCTCCATGGGTCTATTGCTGCCTCGGGCACCTTATGGCCGTACTGCTGTGAGTCAAAGATTTTCGAATCGGACGAAAAACTGATAGTGAATTGTAACGTTCAGGGTCTCCTAATGACTATGGATCACTCAAATTGCGTCCCGATTCAATACATCGTCCTCCTGCCGACTTGACTCCATGGGTCTATTGCTGCCTCGGGCACCTTATGGCCGTTCTGCTGTGAGTCTAGATTATCGAATGGGACGAAAAACTGATAGTGAATTGTAACGTTCAGGGCCTCCTAATGACGATGGATCACTCAAATTGCGTCCCGATTCAATACATCGTCCTCCAGCAGACTTGTCTCCATGGGTCGATTGCTGCCTCGGGCACCTTATGGCCGTTCTGCTGTGAGTCAAAGATTTTCGAATTGGACGAAAAACTGATAGTGATTTGTAACATTCAGGGCCACCTAATGACGATGGACCACACAAATTGCGTCCCGATTCAATATATCGTCCTCCAGCAGACTTGTTTCCATGGGTCTATTGTTGCCTCGGGCACCTTATGGCCGTTCTGCTGTGAGTCAAAGATTTTCGAATCGGACGAAAAACTGATAGTAAATTGGAACGTTCAGGGCCTCCTAATGACAATGGAACACTCAAATTGCGTCCCGATTCAATACATCGTCCTCCAGCGGACTTGTCTCCATTGGTCTATTGCTGCCTCGGGCACCTTATGGCCGTTCTGCTGTGAGTCAAAGATTTTCGAATCGGACGAAAAACCGATAGTGAATTGTAACATTCAGGGCCACCTAATGACGATGGACCATACAAATTGCGTCCCGATTCAGTACATCGTCCTCTAGCCGACCTGACTCCATGGGTCTATTGCTGCCTCGGGCACCTTATGGCCGTTCTGCTGTGAGTCAAAGATTTTCGAATCGGACGAAAAACTGATAGTGAATTGTAACGCTCAGGGCCTCCTAACGACAATGGAACACTCAAATTGCGTCCCGATTCAATACATCGTCCTCCAGCAGACTTGTCTCCATGGGTCGATTGCTGCCTCGGGCACCTTATGGCCGTTCTGCTGTGAGTCTAGATTATCGAATGGGACAAAAAACTGATAGTGAATTTAACGTTCAGGGCCTCCTAATGACGATGGATCACTCAAATTGCGTCCCGATTCAATACATCGTCCTCCAGCAGACTTGTCTCCATGGGTCTATTGCTGCCTCGGGCACCTTATGGCCGTTCTGCTGTGAGTCTAGATTATCGAATGGGACGAAAAACTGATTGTGAATTGTAACGTTCAGGGCCACCTAATGACGATGGATCACTCAAATTACGTCCCGATTCAATACATCGTCCTCCAGCCGACTTGACTCCATGGGTCTATGGCTGCCTAGGGCACCTTATGGCCGTTCTGCTGTGAGTCTAGATTATCGAATGGGACGAAAAACTGATAGTGAATTGTAACGTTCAGGGCCTCCTAATGACGATGGATCACTCAAATTGCGTCCCGATTCAATACATCGTCCTCCAGCAGACTGTCCCCATGGGACTATTGCAGCGTCGGGCACCTTTTGGCCGTTCAGCTGTGACTCAAAGATTTTCGAATCGGACGAAAAACTGATAGTGAATTGTAACGTTCAGGGCCTCCTAATGACGATGGAACATTCAAATTGCGTCCCGATTCAATACATCGTCCTCCAGCCGACTTGTCTCCATGGGTCTATTGCTGCCTCGGGCACCTTATGGCCGTTCTGCTGTGAGTCAAAGATTTTCGAATCGGACGAAAAACTGATAGTGAATTGTAACGTTCAGGGCCACCTAATGACGATGGTTCACTCAAATTGCGTCCCGATTCAATACATCGTCTTCCAGCCGACTTGTCTCCATGGGTCTATTGCTGCCTCGGGCACCTTATGGCCGTACTGCTGTGAGTCAAAGATTTTCGAATCGGACGAAAAACTGATAGTGAATTGTAACGTTCAGGGTCTCCTAATGACTATGGATCACTCAAATTGCGTCCCGATTCAATACATCGTCCTCCAGCCGACTTGACTCCATGGGTCTATTGCTGCCTCGGGCACCTTATGGCCGTTCTGCTGTGAGTCTAGATTATCGAATGGGACGAAAAACTGATAGTGAATTGTAACGTTCAGGGCCTCCTAATGACGATGGATCACTCAAATTGCGTCCCGATTCAATACATCGTCCTCCAGCAGACTTGTCTCCATGGGTCGATTGCTGCCTCGGGCACCTTATGGCCGTTCTGCTGTGAGTCAAAGATTTTCGAATTGGACGAAAAACTGATAGTGATTTGTAACATTCAGGGCCACCTAATGACGATGGACCACACAAATTGCGTCCCGATTCAATATATCGTCCTCCAGCAGACTTGTATCCATGGGTCTATTGTTGCCTCGGGCACCTTATGGCCGTTCTGCTGTGAGTCAAAGATTTTCGAATCGGACGAAAAACTGATAGTAAATTGGAACGTTCAGGCCCTCCTAATGACAATGGAACACTCAAATTGCGTCCCGATTCAATACATCGTCCTCCAGCGGACTTGTCTCCATTGGTCTATTGCTGCCTCGGGCACCTTATGGCCGTTCTGCTGTGAGTCAAAGATTTTCGAATCGGACGAAAAACCGATAGTGAATTGTAACATTCAGGGCCACCTAATGACGATGGACCACACAAATTGCGTCCCGATTCAGTACATCGTCCTCTAGCCGACCTGACTCCATGGGTCTATTGCTGCCTCGGGCACCTTATGGCCGTTCTGCTGTGAGTCAAAGATTTTCGAATCGGACGAAAAACTGATAGTGAATTGTAACGCTCAGGGCCTCCTAACGACAATGGAACACTAAAATTGCGTCCCGATTCAATACATCGTCCTCCAGCAGACTTGTCTCCATGGGTCGATTGCTGCCTCGGGCACCTTATGGCCGTTCTGCTGTGAGTCTAGATTATCGAATGGGACGAAAAACTGATGGTGAATTGTAACGTTCAGGGCCACCTAATGACGATGGATCACTCAAATTGCGTCCCGATTCAATACATCGTCCTCCAGCAGACTTGACTTCATGGGTCTATTGCTGCCTCGGGCACCTTATGGCCGTTCTGCTGTGAGTCTAGATTATACGTAGAATGGGATGAAAAACTGATAATGAATTGTAACGTTCAGGGCCACCTAATGACGATGGATCACTCAAATTGCGTCCCGATTCAATATATCGTCCTCCAGCAGACTTGTCTCCATGGGTCTATTGCTGCCTCCGGCACCTTATGGCCGTTCTGCTGTGAGTCAAAGATTTTCGAATCGGACGAAAAACTGATAGTGAATTGTAACGTTCAGGGCCACCTAATGACGATGGATCACTCAAATTGCGTCCCGATTCAATATATCGTCCTCCAGCAGACTTGTTTCCATGGGTCTACTGCTGCCTTGGGCACCTTATGGCCGTTCTGCTGTAAGTCTAGATTATCGAATGGGACAAAAAACTGATAGTGAATTTAACGTTCAGGGCCTCCTAATGACGATGGATCACTCAAATTGCGTCCCGATTCAATACATCGTCCTCCAGCAGACTTGTCTCCATGGGTCTATTGCTGCCTCGGGCACCTTATGGCCGTTCTGCTGTGAGTCTAGATTATCGAATGGGACGAAAAACTGATTGTGAATTGTAACGTTCAGGGCCACCTAATGACGATGGATCACTCAAATTACGTCCCGATTCAATACATCGTCCTCCAGCCGACTTGACTCCATGGGTCTATGGCTGCCTAGGGCACCTTATGGCCGTTCTGCTGTGAGTCTAGATTATCGAATGGGACGAAAAACTGATAGTGAATTGTAACGTTCAGGGCCTCCTAATGACGATGGATCACTCAAATTGCGTCCCGATTCAATACATCGTCCTCCAGCAGACTTGTCTCCATGGGTCGATTGCTGCCTCGGGCACCTAATGGCCGTTCTGCTGTGAGTCAAAGATTTTCGAATCGGACGAAAAACTGATAGTGAATTGTAACATTCAGGGCCACCTAATGACGACGGACCACGCAAATTGCGTCCCGATTCAATACATCGTCCTCCAGCAGAGTTGACTCCATGGGTCTATTGCTGCCTCGGGCACCTTATGGCCGTTCTGCTGTGAATCTAGATTATCGAATGGGACGAAAAACTGATAGTGAACTGTAACGTTCAGGGCCACCTAATGACGATGGATCACTCAAATTGCGTCCAGATTCAATACATCGTCCCCAGCCGACTTGTCTCCATGGGTCTATTGCTGCCTCGGGCACCTTATGGCCGTTCTGCTGTGAGTCTAGATTATCGAATGGGACGAAAAACTGATAGTGAATTGTAACGTTCAGGGCCACCTAATGACGATGGATCACTCAAATTGCGTCCTGATTCAATACATCGTCCTCCAGCCGATTTGACCTCTTGGGTCTATTGCTGCCTCGGGCACCTTATGGCCGTTCTGCTGTGAGTCAAAGATTTTCGAATCGGACGAAAAACTGATAGTGAATTGTAACTTTCAGGGCCACCTAATGCCGATGGATCACTCAAATTGCGTCCCGATTCAATACATCGTCCTCCAGCAGACTTGTCTCCATGGGTCTTTTGCTGCCTCGGGCACCTTATGGCAGGCCTGCTGTGACTCATAGATTTTCGAATCGGACGAAAAACTGATAGTGAATTGTAACGTTCAGGGCCACCTAATGACGATGGATCACTCAAATTGCGTCCTGATTCAATACATCGTCCTCCAGCCGATTTGACTTCTTGGGTCTATTGCTGCCTCGGGCACCTTATGGCCGTTCTGCTGTGAGTCAAAGATTTTAGAATCGGACGAAAAACTGATAGTGAATTGTAACGTTCAGGGCCACCTAATGACGATGGATCACTCAAATTGCGTCCCGATTCAATACATCGTCCTCCAGCCGACTTGATTCCATGGGTCTATTGCTGCCTCGGGCACCTTATGGCCGTTTTGCTGTGAGTCTAGATTATAGAATGGGATGAAAAACCGATAGTGAATTGTAACGTTCAGGGCCACCTAATGACGATGGAACACACAAATTGCGTCCCGATTCAATACATCGTCCTCCAGCAGACTTGTCTCCATGGGTCGATTGCTGCCTCGGGCACCTTATGGCCGTTCTGCTGTGAGTCAAAGATTTTCGAATCGGACGAAAATCTGATAGTTATTTGTAACATTCAGGGCCACCTAATGACGATGAACCACACAAATTGCGTCCCGATTCAGTACATCGTCCACTAGCCGACTTGATTCCATGGGACTATTGCTGCCTCGGGCACCTTATGGCCGTTCTGCTGTGAGTCTAGATTATAGAATGGGATGAAAAACTGATAGTGAATTGTAACGTTCAGGGCCTCCTAATGACGATGGAACACTCAAATTGCGTCCCGATTCAATACATCGTCCTCCAGCAGACTTGTCTCCATGCGGATATTGCTGCCTCGGGCACCTTATGGCCGTTCTGCTGTGAGTCAAAGATTTTCGAATCGGACGAAAAACTGATAGTGAATTGTAACGTTCAGGGCCACCTAATGACGATGGATCACTCAAATTGCGTCCCGATTCAATACATCGTCCTCCAGCCGACTTGACTCCATGGGTCTATTGCTGCCTCGGGCACCTTATGGCCGTTCTGCTGTGAGTCTACATTATAGAATGGGACAAAAAACTGATAGTGAATTGTAACGTTTAGGGCCTCCTAATGACGATGGATCACTCAAATTGCGTCCCGATTCAATACATCGTCCTCCAGCAGATTTGTCTCCATGGGTCTATTGCTGCCTCGGGCACCTTATGGCCGTTCTGCTGTGAGTCTAGATTATCGAATGGGACGAAAAACTGATAGTGAATTGTAACGTTCAGAGCCACCTAATGACGATGGATCACTCAAATTGCGTCCCGATTCAATACATCGTCCTCCAGCCGATTTGACTTCTTGGGTCTATTGCTGCCTCGGGCACCTTATGGCCGTTCTGCTGTGAGTCTAGATTATAGAATGGAACGAAAAACTGATAGTGAATTGTAACGTTCAGGGCCACCTAATGACGATGGATCACTCAAATTGCGTCCCGATTCAATACATCGTCCTCCAGCAGACTTGACTTCATGGGTCTATTGCTGCCTCGGGCACCTTATGGCCGTTCTGCTGTGAGTCTAGATTATACGTAGAATGGGATGAAAAACTGATAGTGAATTGTAACGTTCAGGGCCACCTAATGACGATGGATCACTCAAATTGCGTCCCGATTCAATACATCGTCCTCCAGCCGACTTGAATCCATGGGTCTATTGCTGCCTCGGGCACCTTATGGCCGTTTTGCTGTGAGTCTAGATTATAGAATGGAACGAAAAACTGATAGTGAATTGTAACGTTCAGGGCCTCCTAATGACGATGGATCACTCAAATTGCGTCCCGATTCAATACATCGTCCTCCAGCCGACTTGACTCCATGGGTCTATTGCTGCCTCGGGCACCTTATGGCCGTTCTGCTGTGAATCTAGATTATCGAATGGGACGAAAAACTGATAGTGAATTGTAACGTTCAGGGCCACCTAATGACGATGGATCCCTCAAATTGTGTCCCGATTCAATACATCGTCCCCAGCCGACTTGTCTCCATGGGTCTATTGCTGCCTCGGGCACCTTATGGCCGTTCTGCTGTGAGTCCAGATTATCGAATGGGACGAAAAACTGATAGTGAATTGTAACGTTCAGGGCCACCTAATGACGATGGATCACTCAAATTGCGTCCTGATTCAATACATCGTCCTCCAGCCGACTTGACTTCATGGGTCTATTGCTGCCTCGGGCACCTTATGGCCATTCTGCTGTGAGTCAAAGATTTTTGAATCGGACGAAAAACTGATAGTGAATTGTAACGTTCAGGGCCTCCTAATGACGATGGAACATTCAAATTGCGTCCCGATTCAATACATCGTCCTCCAGCAAACTTGTCTCCATGCGTCTATTGCTGCCTCGGGCACCTTATGGCCGTTCTGCTGTGAGTCAAAGATTTTCGAATCGGACGAAAAACAAATAGTGAATTGTAACGTTCAGGGCCACCTAATGACGATGGATCACTCAAATTGCGTCCCGATTCAATACATCGTCCTCCAGCAGACTTGACTTCATGGGTCAATTGCTGCCTCGGGCACCTTATGGCCGTTCTGCTGTGAGTCTAGATTATACGTAGAATGGGATGAAAAACTGATAGTGAATTGTAACGTTCAGGGCCACCTAATGACGATGGATCACTCAAATTGCGTCCCGATTCAATATATCGTCCTCCAGCAGACTTGTCTCCATGGGTCTATTGCTGCTTCGGGCACGTTATGGCCGTTCTGCTGTGAGTCAAAGATTTTCGAATCGGACGAAAAACTGATAGTGAATTGTAACGTTCAGGGCTACCTAATGACGATGGATCACTCAAATTGCGTCCCGATTCAATATATCGTCCTCCAGCCGATTTGTCTCCATGGGTCTATTGCTGCCTCGGGCACCTTATGGCCGTTCTGCTGTGAGTCAAAGATTTTCGAATCGGACGAAAAACTGATAGTGAATTGTAACGTTCAGGGCCACCTAATGACTATGGATCACTCAAATTGCGTCCCGATTCAATACATCGTCCTCCAGCCGACTTAACTCCATGGGTCTACTGCTGCCTCGGGCACCTTATGGCCGTTCTGCTGTGAGTCTAGATTATCGAATGGGACAAAAAACTGATAGTGAATTGTAACGTTCAGGGCCTCCTAATGACGATGGATCACTCAAATTGCGTCCCGATTCAATACATCGTCCTCCAGCAGACTTGTCTCCATGGGTCTATTGCTGCCTCGGGCACCTTATGGCCGTTCTGCTGTGAGTCTAGATTATCGAATGGGACGAAAAACTGATTGTGAATTGTAACGTTCAGGGCCACCTAATGACGATGGATCACTCAAATTGCGTCCCGATTCAATACATCGTCCTCCAGCCGACTTGACTCCATGGGTCTATGGCTGCCTAGGGCACCTTATGGCCGTTCTGCTGTGAGTCTAGATTATCGAATGGGACGAAAAACTGATAGTGAATTGTAACGTTCAGGGCCTCCTAATGACGATGGATCACTCAAATTGCGTCCCGATTCAATACATCGTCCTCCAGCAGACTTGTCTCCATGGGTCGATTGCTGCCTCGGGCACCTAATGGCCGTTCTGCTGTGAGTCAAAGATTTTCGAATCGGACGAAAAACTGATAGTGAATTGTAACATTCAGGGCCACCTAATGACGACGGACCACGCAAATTGCGTCCCGATTCAATACATCGTCCTCCAGCCGAGTTGACTCCATGGGTCTATTGCTGCCTCGGGCACCTTATGGCCGTTCTGCTGTGAATCTAGATTATCGAATGGGACGAAAAACTGATAGTGAACTGTAACGTTCAGGGCCACCTAATGACGATGGATCACTCAAATTGCGTCCAGATTCAATACATCGTCCCCAGCCGACTTGTCTCCATGGGTCTATTGCTGCCTCGGGCACCTTATGGCCGTTCTGCTGTGAGTCTAGATTATCGAATGGGACGAAAAACTGATAGTGAATTGTAACGTTCAGGGCCACCTAATGACGATGGATCACTCAAATTGCGTCCTGATTCAATACATCGTCCTCCAGCCGATTTGACTTCTTGGGTCTATTGCTGCCTCGGGCACCTTATGGCCGTTCTGCTGTGAGTCAAAGATTTTCGAATCGGACGAAAAACTGATAGTGAATTGTAACGTTCAGGGCCACCTAATGACGATGGATCACTCAAATTGCGTCCCGATTCAATACATCGTCCTCCAGCCGACTTGATTCCATGGGTCTATTGCTGCCTCGGGCACCTTATGGCCGTTTTGCTGTGAGTCTAGATTATAGAATGGGATGAAAAACTGATAGTGAATTGTAACGTTCAGGGCCACCTAATGACGATGGAACACACAAATTGCGTCCCGATTCATTACATCGTCCTCCAGCAGACTTGTCTCCATGGGTCGATTGCTGCCCCGGGCACCTTATGGCCGTTCTGCTGTGAGTCAAAGATTTTCGAATCGGACGAAAATCTGATAGTGATTTGTAACATTCAGGGCCACCTAAAGACGATGAACCACACAAATTGCGTCCCGATTCAGTACATCGTCCACTAGCCGACTTGATTCCATGGGACTATTGCTGCCTCGGGCACCTTATGGCCGTTCTGCTGTGAGTCTAGATTATAGAATGGGATGAAAAACTGATAGTGAATTGTAACGTTCAGGGCCTCCTAATGACGATGGAACACTCAAATTGCGTCCCGATTCAATACATCGTCTTCCAGCAGACTTGTCTCCATGCGGATATTGCTGCCTCGGGCACCTTATGGCCGTTCTGCTGTGAGTCAAAGATTTTCGAATCGGACGAAAAACTGATAGTGAATTGTAACGTTCAGGGCCACCTAATGACGATGGATCACTCAAATTGCGTCCCGATTCAATACATCGTCCTCCAGCCGACTTGACTCCATGGTTCTATTGCTGCCTCGGGCACCTTATGGCCGTTCTGCTGTGAGTCTACATTATCGAATGGGACAAAAAACTGATAGTGAATTGTAACGTTTAGGGCCTCCTAAAGACGATGGATCACTCAAATTGCGTCCCGATTCAATACATCGTCCTCCAGCAGATTTGTCTCCATGGGTCTATTGCTGCCTCGGGCACCTTATGGCCGTTCTGCTGTGAGTCTATATTATCGAATGGGACGAAAAACTGATAGTGAATTGTAACGTTCAGAGCCACCTAATGACGATGGATCACTCAAATTGCGTCCCGATTCAATACATCGTCCTCCAGCCGACTTGACTCCATGGGTCTATTGCTGCCTCGGGCACCTTATGGCCGTTCTGCTGTGAGTCAAAGATTTTCGAATCGGACGAAAAACTGATAGTGAATTGTAACGTTCAGGGCCACCTAATGACGATGGATCACTCAAATTGCGTCCCGATTCAATACATCGTCCTCCAGCCGACTTGATTCCATGGGTCTATTGCTGCCTCGGGCACCTTATGGCCGTTTTGCTGTGAGTCTAGATTATAGAATGGGATGAAAAACTGATAGTGAATTGTAACGTTCAGGGCCACCTAATGACGATGGAACACACAAATTGCGTCCCGATTCAATACATCGTCCTCCAGCAGACTTGTCTCCATGGGTCGATTGCTGCCTCGGGCACCTTATGGCCGTTCTGCTGTGAGTCAAAGATTTTCGAATCGGACGAAAATCTGATAGTGATTTGTAACATTCAGGGCCACCTAATGACGATGAACCACACAAATTGCGTCCCGATTCAGTACATCGTCCACTAGCCGACTTGATTCCATGGGACTATTGCTGCCTCGGGCACCTTATGGCCGTTCTGCTGTGAGTCTAGATTATAGAATGGGATGAAAAACTGATAGTGAATTGTAACGTTCAGGGCCTCCTAATGACGATGGAACACTCAAATTGCATCCCGATTCAATACATCGTCCTCCAGCAGACTTGTCTCCATGCGGATATTGCTGCCTCGGGCACCTTATGGCCGTTCTGCTGTGAGTCAAAGATTTTCGAATCGGACGAAAAACTGATAGTGAATTGTAACGTTCAGGGCCACCTAATGACGATGGATCACTCAAATTGCGTCCCGATTCAATACATCGTCCTCCAGCCGACTTGACTCCATGGTTCTATTGCTGCCTCGGGCACCTTATGGCCGTTCTGCTGTGAGTCTACATTATCGAATGGGACAAAAAACTGATAGTGAATTGTAACGTTTAGGGCCTCCTAATGACGATGGATCACTCAAATTGCGTCCCGATTCAATACATCGTCCTCCAGCAGATTTGTCTCCATGGGTCTATTGCTGCCTCGGGCACCTTATGGCCGTTCTGCTGTGAGTCTATATTATCGAATGGGACGAAAAACTGATAGTGAATTGTAACGTTCAGAGCCACCTAATGACGATGGATCACTCAAATTGCGTCCCGATTCAATACATCGTCCTCCAGCCGACTTGACTCCATGGGTCTATTGCTGCCTCGGGCACCTTATGGCCGTTCTGCTGTGAGTCAAAGATTTTCGAATCGGACGAAAAACTGATAGTGAATTGTAACGTTCAGGGCCACCTAATGACGATGGATCACTCAAATTGCGTCCCGATTCAATACATCGTCCTCCAGCCGACTTGATTCCATGGGTCTATTGCTGCCTCGGGCACCTTATGGCCGTTTTGCTGTGAGTCTAGATTATAGAATGGGATGAAAAACTGATAGTGAATTGTAACGTTCAGGGCCACCTAATGACGATGGAACACACAAATTGCGTCCCGATTCAATACATCGTCCTCCAGCAGACTTGTCTCCATGGGTCGATTGCTGCCTCGGGCACCTTATGGCCGTTCTGCTGTGAGCAAAGATTTTCGAATCGGACGAAAATCTGATAGTGATTTGTAACATTCAGGGCCACCTAATGACGATGAACCACACAAATTGCGTCCCGATTCAGTACATCGTCCACTAGCCGACTTGATTCCATGGGACTATTGCTGCCTCGGGCACCTTATGGCCGTTCTGCTGTGAGTCTAGATTATAGAATGGGATGAAAAACTGATAGTGAATTGTAACGTTCAGGGCCTCCTAATGACGATGGAACACTCAAATTGCGTCCCGATTCAATACATCGTCCTCCAGCAGACTTGTCTCCATGCGGATATTGCTGCCTCGGGCACCTTATGGCCGTTCTGCTGTGAGTCAAAGATTTTCGAATCGGACGAAAAACTGATAGTGAATTGTAACGTTCAGGGCCACCTAATGACGATGGATCACTCAAATTGCGTCCCGATTCAATACATCGTCCTCCAGCCGACTTGACTCCATGGTTCTATTGCTGCCTCGGGCACCTTATGGCCGTTCTGCTGTGAGTCTACATTATCGAATGGGACAAAAAACTGATAGTGAATTGTAACGTTTAGGGCCTCCTAATGACGATGGATCACTCAAATTGCGTCCCGATTCAATACATCGTCCTCCAGCAGATTTGTCTCCATGGGTCTATTGCTGCCTCGGGCACCTTATGGCCGTTCTGCTGTGAGTCTAGATTATCGAATGGGACGAAAAACTGATAGTGAATTGTAACGTTCAGAGCCACCTAATGACGATGGATCACTCAAATTGCGTCCCGATTCAATACATCGTCCTCCAGCCGACTTGACTCCATGGGTCTATTGCTGCCTCGGGCACCTTATGGCCGTTCTGCTGTGAGTCTAGATTATAGAATGGAACGAAAAACTGATAGTGAATTGTAACGTTCAGGGCCACCTAATGACGATGGATCACTCAAATTGTGTCCCGATTCAATACATCGTCCCCAGCCGACTTGTCTCCATGGGTCTATTGCTGCCTCGGGCACCTTATGGCCGTTCTGCTGTGAGTCTAGATTATCGAATGGGACGAAAAACAGATAGTGAATTGTAACGTTCAGGGCCACCTAATGACGATGGATCACTCAAATTGCGTCCTGATTCAATACATCGTCCTCCAGCCGACTTGACTTCATGGGTCTATTGCTGCCTCGGGCACCTTATGGCCGTTCTGCTGTGAGTCAAAGATTTATGAATCGGACGAAAAACTGATAGTGAATTGTAACGTTCAGGGCCTCCTACTGACGATGGAACACTCAAATTGCGTCCCGATTCAATACATCGTCCTCCAGCAAACTTGTCTCCATGCGTCTATTGCTGCCTCGGGCACCTTATGGCCGTTCTGCTGTGAGTCAAAGATTTTCGAATCGGACGAAAAACTGATAGTGAATTGTAACGTTCAGGGCCACCTAATGACGATGGATCACTCAAATTGCGTCCCGATTCAATACATCGTCCTCCAGCCGACTTGACTCCATGGGTCTATTGCTCCCTCGGGCACCGTATGGCCGTTCTGCTGTGAGTCTAGATTATCGAATGGGACAAAAAACTGATAGTGAATTGTAACGTTCAGGGCCTCCTAATGACGATGGATCACTCAAATTGCGTCCCGATTCAATACATCGTCCTCCAGCAGTCTTGACTCCATGGGTCTATTGCTGCCTCGGGCACCTTATGGCCGTTCTGCTGTGAGTCTAGATTATCGAATGGGACAAAAAACTGATAGTGAATTGTAACGTTCAGGGCCTCCTGATGACGATGGATCACTAAAATTGCGTCCCGATTCAATACATCGTCCTCCAGCAGACTTGTCTCCATGGGTCTATTGCTGCCTCGGGCACCTTATGGCCGTTATGCTGTGAGTCTAGATTATCGAATGGGACGAAAAACTGATAGTGAATTGTAACGTTCAGGGCCACCTAATGACGATGGATCACTCAAATTGCGTCCCGATTCAATACATCGTCCTCCAGCCGACTTGTCTCCATGGGTCGATTGCTGCCTCGGGCACCTTATGGCCGTTCTGCTGTGAGTCAAAGATTTTCGAATCGGACGAAAATCTGATAGTGATTTGTAACATTCAGGGCCACCTAATGACGATGAACCACACAAATTGCGTCCCGATTCAGTACATCGTCCACTAGCCGACTTGATTCCATGGGACTATTGCTGCCTCGGGCACCTTATGGCCGTTCTGCTGTGAGTCTAGATTATAGAATGGGATGAAAAACTGATAGTGAATTGTAACGTTCAGGGCCTCCTAATGACGATGTAACCCTCAAATTGCGTCCCGATTCAATACATCGTCCTCCAGCAGACTTGACTCCATGGGTCTATTGCTGCCTCGGGCACCTTATAGCCGTTCTGCTGTGAGTCTAGATTATCGAATGGGACAAAAAACTGATAGTGAATTGTAACGTTCAGGGCCTCCTGATGACGATGGATCACTCAAATTGCGTCCCGATTCAATACATCGTCCTCCAGCAGACTTGTCTCCATGGGTCTATTGCTGCCTCGGGCACCTTATGGCCGTTCTGCTGTGAGTCTAGATTATCGAATGGGACGAAAAACTGATAGTGAATTGTAACGTTCAGGGCCACCTAATGACGATGGATCACTCAAATTGCGTCCCGATTCAATACGTCGTCCTCCAGCCGACTTGACTCCATGGGTCTATTGCTCCCTCGGGCACCTTATGGCCGTTCTGCTGTGAGTCTAGATTATCGAATGGGACAAAAAACTGATAGTGAATTGTAACGTTCAGGGCCTCCTAATGACGATGGATCACTCAAATTGTGTCCCGATTCAAACATCGTCCTCCAGCAGACTTGACTCAATGGGTCTATTGCTGCCTCTGGCACCTTATGGCCGTTCTGCTGTGAGTCTAGATTATCGAATGGGACAAAAAACTGATAGTGAATTGTAACGTTCAGGGCCTCCTGATGACGATGGATCACTCAAATTGCGTCCCGCGTCAATACATCGTCCTCCAGCAGACTTGTCTCCATGGGTCGATTGCTGCCTCGGGCACCTAATGGCCGTTCTGCTGTGAGTCAAAGATTTTCGAATCGGACGAAAAACTGATAGTGAATTGTAACATTCAGGGCCACCTAATGACGATTGACCACGCAAATTGCGACCCGATTCAATACATCGTCCTCCAGCCGAGTTGACTCCATGGGTCTATTGCTGCCTCGGGCACCTTATGGCCGTTCAGCTGTGAATCTAGATTACCGAATGGGACGAAAAACTGATAGTGAATTGTAACGTTCAGGGCCTCCTAATGACGATGGAACACACAAATTGCGTCCCGATTCAGTACATCGTCCACTAGCCGACTTGTCTCCATGGGTCTATTGCTGCCTCGGGCACCTTATGGCAGGCCTGCTGTGACTCAAAGATTTTCGAATCGGACGAAAAACTGATAGTGAATTGTAACGTTCAGGGCCTCCTAATGACGATGGAACACTCAAATTGCGTCCCGATTCAATACATCGTCCTCCAGCAGACTTGTCTCCATGGTTCGATTGCTGCCTCGGGCACCTAATGGCCGTTCTGCTGTGAGTCTAGATTATCGAATGGGACGAAAAACTGATAGTGAATTGTAACGTTCAGGGCCTCCTAATGACGATGGATCACTCAAATTGCGTCCCGATTCAGTACATCGTCCTCCAGCAGACTTGTCTCCATGGGTCGATTGCTGCCTCGGGCACCTAATGGCCGTTCTGCTGTGAGTCAAAGATTTTCGAATCGGACGAAAAACTGATAGTGAATTGTAACATTCAGGGCCACCTAATGACGATGGACCACGCAAATTGCGACCCCATTCAATACATCGTCCTCCAGCCGAGTTGACTCCATGGGTCTATTGCTGCCTCGGGCACCTTATGGCCGTTCTGCTGTGAATCTAGATTATCGAATGGGACGAAAAACTGATAGTGAATTGTAACGTTCAGGGCCACCTAATGACGATGGATCACTCAAATTGCGTCCCGATTCAATACATCGTCCTCCAGCCGAGTTGACTCCATGGGTCTATTGCTGCCTCGGGCACCTTATGGCCGTTCTGCTGTGAATCTAGATTATAGAATGGGACAAAAAACTGATAGTGAATTGTAACGTTCAGGGCCACCTAATGACGATGGATCACTCAAATTGCGTCCCGATTCAATACATCGTCCTCCAGCAGACTTGTCTCCATGGGTCTAATGCTGCCTCGGGCACCTTATGGCAGGCCTGCTGTGACTCAAAGATTATCGAATGGGACGAAAAACTGATAGTGATTTGTAACGTTCAGGGCCTCCTAATGACGATGGATCACTCAAATTGCGTCCCGAATCAATACATCGTCCTCCAGCCGACTTGACTCCATGGGTCTATTGCTGCCTCGGGCACATTATGGCCGTTCTGCTGTGAGTCTAGATTATCGAATGGGACGAAAAACTGATAGTGAATTGTAACGTTCAGGGTCTCCTAATGACGATGGATCACTCAAATTGCGTCCCGATTCAATACATCGTCCTCCAGCAGACTTGTCTCCATGGGTCGATTGCTGCCTCGGCCACCTTATGGCCGTTCTGCTGTGAGTCAAAGATTTTCGAATCGGACGAAAAACTGATAGTGAATTGTAACATTCAGGGCCACCTAATAACGATGGACCACGCAAATTGCGTCCCGATTCAATACATCGTCCTCCAGCCGAGTTGAGTCCATGGGTCTATTGCTGCCTCGGGCACCTTATGGCCGTTCTGCTGTGAATCTAGATTATCGAATGGGACGAAAAACTGATAGTGAATTGTAACGTTCAGGGCCACCTAATGACGATGGATCACTCAAATTGCGTCCCGATTCAATACATCGTCCCCAGCCGACTTGTCTCCATGGGTCTATTGCTGCCTCGGGCACCTTATGGCCGTTCTGTTGTGAGTCTAGGTTATCGAATGGGACGAAAAACTGATAGTGAATTGTAACGTTCAGGGCCACCTAATGACGATGGATCACTCAAATTGCGTCGTGATTCAATACATCGTCCTCCAGCAGAGTTGACTTCATGGGTCTATTGCTGCCTCGGGCACCTTATGGCCGTTCTGCTGTGAGTCAAAGATTTTCGAATCGACGAAAAACTGATAGTGAATTGTAACTTTCAGGGCCACCTAATGACGATGGATCACTCAAATTGCGTCCCGATTCAATACATCGTCCTCCAGCAGACTTGTCTCCATGGGTCGATTGCTGCCTCGGGCACCTTATGGCCGTTCTGCTGTGAGCAAAGATTTTCGAATCGGACGAAAAACTGATAGTGATTTGTAACATTCAGGGCCACCTAATGACGAAGGACCACACAAATTGCGTCCCGATTCAGTACATCGTCCACTAGCCGACTTGACTCCATGGGACTATTGCTGCCTCGGGCACCTTATGGCCGTTCTGCTGTGAGTCTAGATTATAGAATCGGACGAAAAACTGATAGTGAATTGTAACGTTCAGGGCCACCTAATGACGATGGATCACTCAAATTGCGTCCCGATTCAATACATCGTCCTCCAGCCGACTTGACTCCATGGGTCTATTGTTGCCTCGGGCACCTTATGGCCGTTCTGCTGTGAGTCTAGATTATCGAATGGGACAAAAAACTGATAGTGAATTGTAACGTTCAGGGCCTCCTAATGACGATGGATCACTCAAAATGCGACCCGATTCAATACATCGTCCTCCAGCAGACTTGTCTCCATGGGTCTATTGCTGCCTCGGGCACCTTTTGGCCGTTCTGCTGTGAGTCTAGATTATCGAATGGGTCGAAAAACTGATAGTGAATTGTAACGTTCAGGGCCACCTAATGACGATGGATCACTCAAATTGCGTCCTGATTCAATACATCGTCTTCCTGTAGAGTTGACTTCATGGGTCTATTGCTGCCTCGGGCACCTTATGGCCGTTCTGCTGTGAGTCAAATATTTTCGAATCGGACGAAAAACTGATAGTGAATTGTAACTTTCAGGGCCTCCTAATGACGATGGATCACTCAAATTGCGTCCCGATTCAGTACATCGTCCTCCAGCAGACTTGTCTCCATGGGTCGATTGCTGCCTCGGGCACCTAATGGCCGTTCTGCTGTGAGTCAAAGATTTTCGAATCGGACGAAAAACTGATAGTGAATTGTAACTTTCAGGGCCACCTATTGACGATGGACCACGCAAATTGCGTCCCGATTCAATACATCGGCCTCCAGCCGAGTTGACTCCATGGGTCTATTGCTGCATCGGGCACCTTATGGCCGTTCTGCTGTGAATCTAGATTATCAAATGGGACGAAAAACTGATAGTGAATTGTAACGTTCAGGGCCACCTAATGACGATGGATCACTCAAATTGCGTCCCGATTCAATACATCGTCCTCCAGCCGACTTGACTCCATGGGTCTATTGCTGCCTCGCGCACCTTATGGCCGTTCTGCTGTGAGTCTAGATTATCGAATGGGACGAAAAACTGATAGTGAATTGTAACGTTCAGGGTCTCCTAATGACGATGGATCACTCAAATTGCGTCCCGATTCAATACATCGTCCTCCAGCAGACTTGTCTCCATGGGTCGATTGCTGCCTCGGGCACCTTATGGCCGTTCAGCTGTGAGTCAAAGATTTTCGAATCGGACGAAAAACTGATAGTGATTTGTAACATTTAAGGCCACCTAATGACGATGGAACACACAAATTGCGTCCCGATTCACTACATCGTCCACTAGCCGACTTGTCTCCATGGGTCTATTGCTGCCTCGGGCACCTTATGGCAGGCCTGCTGTGACTCAAAGATTTTCGAATCGGACGAAAAACTGATGGTGAATTGTAACGTACAGGGCCTCCTAATGACGATGGAACACTCAAATTGCGTCCCGATTCAATACATCGTCCTCCAGCAGACTTGTCTCCATGGTTCGATTGCTGCCTCGGGCACCTAATGGCCGTTCTGCTGTGAGTCTAGATTATCGAATGGGACGAAAAACTGATAGTGAATTGATACGTTCAGGGCCACCTAATGACGATGGATCACTCAAATTGCGTCCCGATTCAATACATCGTCCTCCAGCCGACTAGACTCCATGGGTCTATTGCTGCCTCGGGCACCTTATGGCCGTTCTGCTGTGAATCTAGATTATCGAATGGGACGAAAAACTGATAGTGAATGGTAACGTTCAGGGTCTCCTAATGACGATGGATCACTCAAATTGCGTCCCGATTCAATACATCGTCCTCCAGCAGACTTGTCTCCATGGGTCGATTGCTGCCTCGGGCACCTTATGGCCGTTCTGCTGTGAGTCAAAGATTTTCGAATCGGACGAAAAACTGATAGTGATTTGTAACATTCAGGGCCACCTAATGACGATGGATCACACAAATTGCGTCCCGATTCAGTACATCGTCCACTAGCCGACTTGACTCCATGGGACTATTGCTGCCTCGGGCACCTTATGGCCGTTCTGCTGTGAGTCTAGATTATAGAATGGGACAAAAAACTGATAGTGAATTGTAACGTTCAGGGCCACCTAATGACGATGGATCACTCAAATTGCGTCCCGATTCAATACATCGTCCTCCAGCAGACTTGTCTCCATGGGTCTAATGCTGCCTCGGGCACCTTATGGCAGGCCTGCTGTGACTCAAAGATTATCGAATGGGACGAAAAACTGATAGTGATTTGTAACGTTCAGGGCCTCCTAATGACGATGGATCACTCAAATTGCGTCCCGAATCAATACATCGTCCTCCAGCCGACTTGACTCCATGGGTCTATTGCTGCCTCGGGCACATTATGGCCGTTCTGCTGTGAGTCTAGATTATCGAATGGGACGAAAAACTGATAGTGAATTGTAACGTTCAGGGTCTCCTAATGACGATGGATCACTCAAATTGCGTCCCGATTCAATACATCGTCCTCCAGCAGACTTGTCTCCATGGGTCGATTGCTGCCTCGGCCACCTTATGGCCGTTCTGCTGTGAGTCAAAGATTTTCGAATCGGACGAAAAAGTGATAGTGAATTATAACATTCAGGGCCACCTAATGACGATGGACCACGCAAATTGCGTCCCGATTCAATACATCGTCCTCCAGCCGAGTTGAGTCCATGGGTCTATTGCTGCCTCGGGCACCTTATGGCCGTTCTGCTGTGAATCTAGATTATCGAATGGGACGAAAAACTGATAGTGAATTGTAACGTTCAGGGCCACCTAATGACGATGGATCACTCAAATTGCGTCCCGATTCAATACATCGTCCCCAGCCGACTTGTCTCCATGGGTCTATTGCTGCCTCGGGCACCTTATGGCCGTTCTGTTGTGAGTCTAGGTTATCGAATGGGACGAAAAACTGATAGTGAATTGTAACGTTCAGGGCCACCTAATGACGATGGATCACTCAAATTGCGTCGTGATTCAATACATCGTCCTCCAGCAGAGTTGACTTCATGGGTCTATTGCTGCCTCGGGCACCTTATGGCCGTTCTGCTGTGAGTCAAAGATTTTCGAATCGACGAAAAACTGATAGTGAATTGTAACTTTCAGGGCCACCTAATGACGATGGATCACTCAAATTGCGTCCCGATTCAATACATCGTCCTCCAGCAGACTTGTCTCCATGGGTCGATTGCTGCCTCGGGCACCTTATGGCCGTTCTGCTGTGAGCAAAGATTTTCGAATCGGACGAAAAACTGATAGTGATTTGTAACATTCAGGGCCACCTAATGACGAAGGACCACACAAATTGCGTCCCGATTCAGTACATCGTCCACTAGCCGACTTGACTCCATGGGACTATTGCTGCCTCGGGCACCTTATGGCCGTTCTGCTGTGAGTCTAGATTATAGAATCGGACGAAAAACTGATAGTGAATTGTAACGTTCAGGGCCACCTAATGACGATGGATCACTCAAATTGCGTCCCGATTCAATACATCGTCCTCCAGCCGACTTGACTCCATGGGTCTATTGTTGCCTCGGGCACCTTATGGCCGTTCTGCTGTGAGTCTAGATTATCGAATGGGACAAAAAACTGATAGTGAATTGTAACGTTCAGGGCCTCCTAATGACGATGGATCACTCAAAATGCGACCCGATTCAATACATCGTCCTCCAGCAGACTTGTCTCCATGGGTCTATTGCTGCCTCGGGCACCTTTTGGCCGTTCTGCTGTGAGTCTAGATTATCGAATGGGTCGAAAAACTGATAGTGAATTGTAACGTTCAGGGCCACCTAATGACGATGGATCACTCAAATTGCGTCCTGATTCAATACATCGTCTTCCTGTAGAGTTGACTTCATGGGTCTATTGCTGCCTCGGGCACCTTATGGCCGTTCTGCTGTGAGTCAAATATTTTCGAATCGGACGAAAAACTGATAGTGAATTGTAACTTTCAGGGCCTCCTAATGACGATGGATCACTCAAATTGCGTCCCGATTCGGTACATCGTCCTCCAGCAGACTTGTCTCCATGGGTCGATTGCTGCCTCGGGCACCTAATGGCCGTTCTGCTGTGAGTCAAAGATTTTCGAATCGGACGAAAAACTGATAGTGAATTGTAACATTCAGGGCCACCTATTGACGATGGACCACGCAAATTGCGTCCCGATTCAATACATCGGCCTCCAGCCGAGTTGACTCCATGGGTCTATTGCTGCATCGGGCACCTTATGGCCGTTCTGCTGTGAATCTAGATTATCAAATGGGACGAAAAACTGATAGTGAATTGTAACGTTCAGGGCCACCTAATGACGATGGATCACTCAAATTGCGTCCCGATTCAATACATCGTCCTCCAGCCGACTTGACTCCATGGGTCTATTGCTGCCTCGCGCACCTTATGGCCGTTCTGCTGTGAGTCTAGATTATCGAATGGGACGAAAAACTGATAGTGAATTGTAACGTTCAGGGTCTCCTAATGACGATGGATCACTCAAATTGCGTCCCGATTCAATACATCGTCCTCCAGCAGACTTGTCTCCATGGGTCGATTGCTGCCTCGGGCACCTTATGGCCGTTCAGCTGTGAGTCAAAGATTTTCGAATCGGACGAAAAACTGATAGTGATTTGTAACATTTAAGGCCACCTAATGCCGATGGAACACACAAATTGCGTCCCGATTCACTACATCGTCCACTAGCCGACTTGTCTCCATGGGTCTATTGCTGCCTCGGGCACCTTATGGCAGGCCTGCTGTACTCAAAGATTTTCGAATCGGACGAAAAACTGATGGTGAATTGTAACGTTCAGGGCCTCCTAATGACGATGGAACACTCAAATTGCGTCCCGATTCAATACATCGTCCTCCAGCAGACTTGTCTCCATGGTTCGATTGCTGCCTCGGGCACCTAATGGCCGTTCTGCTGTGAGTCTAGATTATCGAATGGGACGAAAAACTGATAGTGAATTGATACGTTCAGGGCCACCTAATGACGATGGATCACTCAAATTGCGTCCCGATTCAATACATCGTCCTCCAGCCGACTAGACTCCATGGGTCTATTGCTGCCTCGGGCACCTTATGGCCGTTCTGCTGTGAATCTAGATTATCGAATGGGACGAAAAACTGATAGTGAATGGTAACGTTCAGGGTCTCCTAATGACGATGGATCACTCAAATTGCGTCCCGATTCAATACATCGTCCTCCAGCAGACTTGTCTCCATGGGTCGATTGCTGCCTCGGGCACCTTATGGCCGTTCTGCTGTGAGTCAAAGATTTTCGAATCGGACGAAAAACTGATAGTGATTTGTAACATTCAGGGCCACCTAATGACGATGGATCACACAAATTGCGTCCCGATTCAGTACATCGTCCACTAGCCGACTTGACTCCATGGGACTATTGCTGCCTCGGGCACCTTATGGCCGTTCTGCTGTGAGTCTAGATTATAGAATGGGACAAAAAACTGATAGTGAATTGTAACGTTCAGGGCCACCTAATGACGATGGATCACTCAAATTGCGTCCCGATTCAATACATCGTCCTCCAGCAGACATGTCTCCATGGGTCTAATGCTGCCTCGGGCACCTTATGGCAGGCCTGCTGTGAGTCAAAGATTTTCGAATCGGACGAAAAACTGATAGTGAATTGTAACGTTCAGGGCCTCCTAATGACGATGGATCACTCAAAATGCGTCCCGATTCAATACATCGTCCTCCAGCAGACTTGTCTCCATGGGTCTATTGCTGCCTCGGGCACCTTATGGCCGTTCTGCTGTGAGTCTAGATTATCGAATGGGACGAAAAACTGATAGTGAATTGAAACGTTCAGGGCCTCCTAATGACGATGGATCACTCAAATTGCGTCCCGATTCAATACATCGTCCTCCAGCCGACTTGACTCCATGGGTCTATTGCTGCCTCGGGCACCTTATGGCCGTTCTGCTGTGAGTCTAGATTATCGAATGGGACGAAAAACTGATAGTGAATTGTAACGTTCAGGGTCTCCTAATGACGATGGATCACTCAAATTGCGTCCCGATTCAATACATCGTCCTCCAGCAGACTTGTCTCCATGGGTCGATTGCTGCCTCGGGCACCTTATGGCCGTTCTGCTGTGAGTCAAAGATTTTCGAATCGGACGAAAAACTGATAGTGATTTGTAACATTTAGTTCCACCTAATGACGATGGAACACACAAATTGCGTCCCGATTCAGTACATCGTCCACTAGCCGACTTGTCTCCATGGGTCTATTGCTGCCTCGGGCACCTTACTGCAGGCCTGCTGTGACTCAAAGATTTTCGAATCGGACGAAAAACTGATGGTGAATTGTATCGTTCAGGGCCTCCTAATGACGATGGAACACTCAAATTGCGTCCCGATTCAATACATCGTCCTCCAGCAGACTTGTCTCCATGGGTCGATTGCTGCCTCGGTCACCTAATGGCCGTTCTGCTGTGAGTCAAAGATTTTCGAATCGGACGAAAAACTGATAGTGAATTGTAACATTCAGGGCCACCTAATGACGATGGACCACGCAAATTGCGTCCCGATTCAATACATCGTCCTCCAGCCGAGTTGACTCCATGGGTCTATTGCTGCCTCGGGCACCTTATGGCCGTTCTGCTGTGAATCTAGATTATCGAATGGGACGAAAAACTGATAGTAAATTGTAACGTTCAGGGCCTCCTAATGACGATGGATCACTCAAATTGCGTCCCGATTCAATACATCGTCCTCCAGCAGACTTGTCTCCATGCGTCTATTGCTGCCTCGGGCACTTTATGGCCGTTCTGCTGTGAGTCAAAGATTTTCGAATCGGACGAAAAACTGATAGTGAATTGTAACGTTCAGGGCATCCTAATGACGATGGAACACTCAAATTGCGTCCCGATTCAATACATCGTCCTCCAGCAGACTTGTTTCCATGCGTCTATTGCTGCCTCGGGCACTTTATGGCCGTTCTGCTGTGAGTCAAAGATTTTCGAATCGGACGAAAAACTGATAGTGAATTGTAACGTTCAGGGCCACCTAATGACGATGGATCACTCAAATTGTGTCCCGATTCAATACATCGTCCTCCAGCCGACTTGACTCCATGGGTCTATTGCTGCCTCGGGCACCTTATGGCCGTTCTGCTGTGAGTCTAGATTATAGAATGGGATGAAAAACTGATAGTGAATTGTAACGTTCAGGACCACCTAATGACGATGGATCACTCAAATTGCGTCCCGATTCAATACATCGTCCTCAGGCAGACTTGTCTCCATGGGTCTATTGCTGCCTCGGGCACCTTATGGCAGGCCTGCTGTGAGTCAAAGATTTTCGAATCGGACGAAAAACTGATAGTGAATTGTAACGTTCAGGGCCACCTAATGACGATGGATCACTCAAATTGCGTCCCGATTCAATACATCGTCCTCCAGCAGACTTGTCTCCATGGGTCGATTGCTGCCTCGGGCACCTAATGGCCGTTCTGCTGTGAGTCAAAGATTTTCGAATCGGACGAAAAACTGATAGTGAATTGTAACATTCAGGGCCACCTATTGACGATGGACCACGCAAATTGCGTCCCGATTCAATACATCGGCCTCCAGCCGAGTTGACTCCATGGGTCTATTGCTGCATCGGGCACCTTATGGCCGTTCTGCTGTGAATCTAGATTATCAAATGGGACGAAAAACTGATAGTGAATTGTAACGTTCAGGGCCACCTAATGACGATGGATCACTCAAATTGCGTCCCGATTCAATACATCGTCCTCCAGCCGACTTGACTCCATGGGTCTATTGCTGCCTCGCGCACCTTATGGCCGTTCTGCTGTGAGTCTAGATTATCGAATGGGACGAAAAACTGATAGTGAATTGTAACGTTCAGGGTCTCCTAATGACGATGGATCACTCAAATTGCGTCCCGATTCAATACATCGTCCTCCAGCAGACTTGTCTCCATGGGTCGATTGCTGCCTCGGGCACCTTATGGCCGTTCAGCTGTGAGTCAAAGATTTTCGAATCGGACGAAAAACTGATAGTGATTTGTAACATTTAGGGCCACCTAATGACGATGGAACACACAAATTGCGTCCCGATTCAGTACATCGTCCACTAGCCGACTTGTCTCCATGGGTCTATTGCTGCCTCGGGCACCTTATGGCAGGCCTGCTGTGACTCAAAGATTTTCGAATCGGACGAAAAACTGATGGTGAATTGTAACGTTCAGGGCCTCCTAATGACGATGGAACACTCAAATTGCGTCCCGATTCAATACATCGTCCTCCAGCAGACTTGTCTCCATGGGTCGATTGCTGCCTCGGGCACCTAATGGCCGTTCTGCTGTGAGTCAAAGATTTTCGAATCGGACGAAAAACTGATAGTGAATTGTAACATTCAGGGCCACCTAATGACGATGGACCACGCAAATTGCGTCCCGATTCAATACATCGTCCTCCAGCCGAGTTGACTCCATGGGTCTATTGCTGCCTCGGGCACCTTATTGCCGTTCTGCTGTGAATCTAGATTATCGAATGGGACGAAAAACTGATAGTGAATTGTAACGTTCAGGGCCACCTAATGACGATGGATCACTCAAATTGCGTCCCGATTCAATACATCGTCCCCAGCCGACTTGTCTCCATGGGTCTATTGCTGCCTCGGGCACCTTATGGCCGTTCTGCTGTGAGTCAAAGATTTTCGAATCGGACGAAAAACTGATAGTGAATTGTAACGTTCAGGGCCACCTAATGACGATGGATCACTCAAATTGTGTCCCGATTCAATACATCGTCCTCCAGCCGACTTGACTCCATGGGTCTATTGCTGCCTCGGGCACCTTATGGCCGTTCTGCTGTGAGTCTAGATTATAGAATGGGATGAAAAACTGATAGTGAATTGTAACGTTCAGGACCACCTAATGACGATGGATCACTCAAATAGCGTCCCGATTCAATACATCGTCCTCAGGCAGACTTGTCTCCATGGGTCTATTGCTGCCTCGGGCACCTTATGGCAGGCCTGCTGTGAGTCAAAGATTTTCGAATCGGACGAAAAACTGATAGTGAATTGTAACGTTCAGGGCCACCTAATGACGATGGATCACTCAAATTGCGTCCCGATTCAATACATCGTCCTCCAGCAGACTTGTCTCCATGGGTCGATTGCTGCCTCGGGCACCTAATGGCCGTTCTGCTGTGAGTCAAAGATTTTCGAATCGGACGAAAAACTGATAGTGAATTGTAACATTCAGGGCCACCTATTGACGATGGACCACGCAAATTGCGTCCCGATTCAATACATCGGCCTCCAGCCGAGTTGACTCCATGGGTCTATTGCTGCATCGGGCACCTTATGGCCGTTCTGCTGTGAATCTAGATTATCAAATGGGACGAAAAACTGATAGTGAATTGTAACGTTCAGGGCCACCTAATGACGATGGATCACTCAAATTGCGTCCCGATTCAATACATCGTCCTCCAGCCGACTTGACTCCATGGGTCTATTGCTGCCTCGCGCACCTTATGGCCGTTCTGCTGTGAGTCTAGATTATCGAATGGGACGAAAAACTGATAGTGAATTGTAACGTTCAGGGTCTCCTAATGACGATGGATCACTCAAATTGCGTCCCGATTCAATACATCGTCCTCCAGCAGACTTGTCTCCATGGGTCGATTGCTGCCTCGGGCACCTTATGGCCGTTCAGCTGTGAGTCAAAGATTTTCGAATCGGACGAAAAACTGATAGTGATTTGTAACATTTAGGGCCACCTAATGACGATGGAACACACAAATTGCGTCCCGATTCAGTACATCGTCCACTAGCCGACTTGTCTCCATGGGTCTATTGCTGCCTCGGGCACCTTATGGCAGGCCTGCTGTGACTCAAAGATTTTCGAATCGGACGAAACACTGATGGTGAATTGTAACGTTCAGGGCCTCCTAATGACGATGGAACACTCAAATTGCGTCCCGATTCAATACATCGTCCTCCAGCAGACTTGTCTCCATGGGTCGATTGCTGCCTCGGGCACCTAATGGCCGTTCTGCTGTGAGTCAAAGATTTTCGAATCGGACGAAAAACTGATAGTGAATTGTAACATTCAGGGCCACCTAATGACGATGGACCACGCAAATTGCGTCCCGATTCAATACATCGTCCTCCAGCCGAGTTGACTCCATGGGTCTATTGCTGCCTCGGGCACCTTATTGCCGTTCTGCTGTGAATCTAGATTATCGAATGGGACGAAAAACTGATAGTGAATTGTAACGTTCAGGGCCACCTAATGACGATGGATCACTCAAATTGCGTCCCGATTCAATACATCGTCCCCAGCCGACTTGTCTCCATGGGTCTATTGCTGCCTCGGGCACCTAATGGCCGTTCTGCTGTGAGTCTAGATTATCGAATGGGACGAAAAACTGATAGTGAATTGTAACGTTCAGGGCCACCTAATGACGATGGATCACTCAAATTGCGTCCCGATTCAATACATCGTCCTCCAGCCGACTTGACTCCATGGGTCTATTGCTGCCTCGGGCACCTTATGGCCGTTCTGCTGTGAATCTAGATTATCGAATGGGACGAAAAACTGATAGTGAATGGTAACGTTCAGGGTCTCCTAATGACGATGGATCACTCAAATTGCGTCCCGATTCAATACATCGTCCTCCAGCAGACTTGTCTCCATGGGTCGATTGCTGCCTCGGGCACCTTATGGCCGTTCTGCTGTGAGTCAAAGATTTTCGAATCGGACGAAAAACTGATAGTGATTTGTAACATTCAGGGCCACCTAATGACGATGGATCACACAAATTGCGTCCCGATTCAGTACATCGTCCACTAGCCGACTTGACTCCATGGGACTATTGCTGCCTCGGGCACCTTATGGCCGTTCTGCTGTGAGTCTAGATTATAGAATGGGACAAAAAACTGATAGTGAATTGTAACGTTCAGGGCCACCTAATGACGATGGATCACTCAAATTGCGTCCCGATTCAATACATCGTCCTCCAGCAGACATGTCTCCATGGGTCTAATGCTGCCTCGGGCACCTTATGGCAGGCCTGCTGTGACTCAAAGATTTTCGAATCGGACGAAAAACTGATAGTGAATTGTAACGTTCAGGGCCTCCTAATGACGATGGATCACTCAAAATGCGTCCCGATTCAATACATCGTCCTCCAGCAGACTTGTCTCCATGGGTTTATTGCTGCCTCGGGCACCTTATGGCCGTTCTGCTGTGAGTCTAGATTATCGAATGGGACGAAAAACTGATAGTGAATTGAAACGTTCAGGGCCTCCTAATGACGATGGATCACGCAAATTGCGTCCCGATTCAATACATCGTCCTCCAGCCGACTTGACTCCATGGGTCTATTGCTGCCTCGGGCACCTTATGGCCGTTCTGCTGTGAGTCAAAGATTTTCGAATCGGACGAAAAACTGATAGTGATTTGTAACATTTAGTTCCACCTAATGACGATGGAACACACAAATTGCGTCCCGATTCAGTACATCGTCCACTAGCCGACTTGTCTCCATGGGTCTATTGCTGCCTCGGGCACCTTACTGCAGGCCTGCTGTGACTCAAAGATTTTCGAATCGGACGAAAAACTGATGGTGAATTGTATCGTTCAGGGCCTCCTAATGACGATGGAACACTCAAATTGCGTCCCGATTCAATACATCGTCCTCCAGCAGACTTGTCTCCATGGGTCGATTGCTGCCTCGGTCACCTAATGGCCGTTCTGCTGTGAGTCAAAGATTTTCGAATCGGACGAAAAACTGATAGTGAATTGTAACATTCAGGGCCACCTAATGACGATGGACCACGCAAATTGCGTCCCGATTCAATACATCGTCCTCCAGCCGAGTTGACTCCATGGGTCTATTGCTGCCTCGGGCACCTTATGGCCGTTCTGCTGTGAATCTAGATTATCGAATGGGACGAAAAACTGATAGTAAATTGTAACGTTCAGGGCCTCCTAATGACGATGGATCACTCAAATTGCGTCCCGATTCAATACATCGTCCTCCAGCAGACTTGTCTCCATGCGTCTAATGCTGCCTCGGGCACTTTATGGCCGTTCTGCTGTGAGTCAAAGATTTTCGAATCGGACGAAAAACTGATAGTGAATTGTAACGTTCAGGGCATCCTAATGACGATGGAACACTCAAATTGCGTCCCGATTCAATACATCGTCCTCCAGCAGACTTGTTTCCATGCGTCTATTGCTGCCTCGGGCACTTTATGGCTGTTCTGCTGTGAGTCAAAGATTTTCGAATCGGACGAAAAACTGATAATGAATTGTAACGTTCAGGGCCACCTAATGACGATGGATCACTCAAATTGTGTCCCGATTCAATACATCGTCCTCCAGCCGACTTGACTCCATGGGTCTATTGCTGCCTCGGGCACCTTATGGCCGTTCTGCTGTGAGTCTAGATTATAGAATGGGATGAAAAACTGATAGTGAATTGTAACGTTCAGGACCACCTAATGACGATGGATCACTCAAATTGCGTCCCGATTCAATACATCGTCCTCAGGCAGACTTGTCTCCATGGGTCTATTGCTGCCTCGGGCACCTTATGGCAGGCCTGCTGTGAGTCAAAGATTTTCGAATCGGACGAAAAACTGATAGTGAATTGTAACGTTCAGGGCCACCTAATGACGATGGATCACTCAAATTGCGTCCCGATTCAATACATCGTCCTCCAGCAGACTTGTCTCCATGGGTCGATTGCTGCCTCGGGCACCTAATGGCCGTTCTGCTGTGAGTCAAAGATTTTCGAATCGGACGAAAAACTGATAGTGAATTGTAACATTCAGGGCCACCTATTGACGATGGACCACGCAAATTGCGTCCCGATTCAATACATCGGCCTCCAGCCGAGTTGACTCCATGGGTCTATTGCTGCATCGGGCACCTTATGGCCGTTCTGCTGTGAGTCTAGATTATAGAATGGGATGAAAAACTGATAGTGAATTGTAACGTTCAGGACCACCTAATGACGATGGATCACTCAAATTGCGTCCCGATTCAATACATCGTCCTCAGGCAGACTTGTCTCCATGGGTCTATTGCTGCCTCGGGCACCTTATGGCAGGCCTGCTGTGACTCAAAGATTTTCGAATGGGACGAAAAACTGATAGTGAATTGTAACGTTCAGGGCCTCCTAATGACGATGGAACACTCAAATTGCGTCCCGATTCAATACATCGTCCTCCAGCAGACTTGTCTCCATGCGTCTATTGCTGCCTCGGGCACCTAATGGCCGTTCTGCTGTGAGTCAAAGATTTTCGAATAGGACGTAAAACTGATAGTGAATTGTAACGTTCAGGGCCACCTAATGACGATGGATCACTCAAATTGCGTCCCGATTCAATACATCGTCTTCCAGCCGACTAGACTCCATGGGTCTATTGCTGCCTCGGGCACCTTATGGCCGTTCTGCTGAGATTCTAGATTATCGAATGGGACAAAAAACTGATAGTGAATTGTAACGTTCAGGGCCTCCTAATGACGATGTATCACTCAAATTGCGTCCCGATTCAATACATCGTCCTCCAGCAGACTTGTCTCCATGGGTCTATTGATGCCTCGGGCACCTTATGGCCGATCTGCTGTGACACTAGATTATCGAATGGGACGAAAAACTGATAGTGAATTGTAACGTTCAGGGCCACCTAATGACGATAGATCTCTCAAATTGCGTCCCCATCCAATACATCGTCCTCCAGCCGACTTGACTCCATGGGTCTATTGCTGCCTCGGGCACCTTATGGCCGTTCTGCTGTGAGTCTAGATTATCGAATGGGACGAAAAACTGATAGTGAATTGTAACGTTCAGGGCCTCCTAATGACGATGGATCACTCAAATTGCGTCCCGATTCAATACATGGTCCTCCAGCCGACTTGACTCCATGGGTCTATTGCTGCCTCGGGCACCTTAACGCCGTTCTGCTGTGAGTCTAGATTATCGAATGGGACGAAAAACTAATAGTGAATTGAAACGTTCAGGGCCTCCTAATGACGATGGAACACTCAAATTGCGTCCCGATTCAATACATCGTCCTCCAGCAGACAATTCTCCATGCGTCTATTGCTGCCTCGGGCACCTAATGGCCGTTCTGCTGAGATTCTAGATTATCGAATGGGACAAAAAACTGATAGTGAATTGTAACGTTCAGGGCCTCCTAATGACGATGGATCACTCAAATTGCGTCCCGATTCAATACATCGTCCTCCAGCAGACTTGTCTCCATGGGTCTATTGCTGCCTCGGGCACCTTATGGCCGTTCTGCTGTGAGTCTAGATTATCGAATGGGACGAAAAACTGATAGTGAATTGTAACGTTCAGGGCCACCTAATGACGATAGATCTCTCAAATTGCGTCCCGATTCAATACATCGTCCTCCAGCCGACTTGACTCCATGGGTCTATTGCTGCCTCGGGCACCTTATGGCCGTTCTGCTGTGAGTCTAGATTATCGAATGGGACGAAAAACTGATAGTGAATTGTAACGTTCAGGGCCTCCTAATGACGATGGATCACTCAAATTGCGCCCCGATTCAATACATGGTCCTCCAGCCGACTTGACTCCATGGGTCTATTGCTGCCTCGGGCACCTTATGGCCGTTCTGCTGTGAGTCTAGATTATCGAATGGGACGAAAAACTAATAGTGAATTGTAACGATCAGGGCCTCCTAATGACGATGGATCACTCAAATTGCGTCCCGATTCAATACATCGTCCTCCAGCAGACTTGTCTCCATGGGTCGATTGCTGCCACGGGCACCTTATGGCAGGCCTGCTGTGACTCAAAGATTTTCGAATCGGACGAAAAACTAATAGTGAATCGTCCTAATGACGATGGAACACTCAAATTGCGTCCCGATTCAATACATCGTCCTCCAGCAGACTTGTCTCCATGGGTCTATTGCAGCCTCGGGCACCTTATGGCCGTTCTGCTGTGAGTCAAAGATTTTCGAATCGGACGAAAAACTGATAGTGAATTGTAACATTCAGGGCCACCTAATGACGATGGACCACACAAATTGCGTCCCGATTCAGTACATCGTCCTCCAGCCGACCTGACTCCAGGCTGCCTCAGGCACCTTATGGCCGTTCTGCTGTGAGTCTAGATTATCGAATGGGACGAAAAACTGATAGTGAATTGTAACGTTCAGGGCCACCTAATGACGATGGATCACTCAAATTGCGTCCCGATTCAATATATCGTCCTCCAGCAGACTTGTTTCCATGGGTCTATTGTTGCCTCGGGCACCTTATGGCCGTTCTGCTGTGAATCTAGATTATCGAATGGGACGAAAAACTGATAGTGAATTGTAACATTCAGGGCCACCTAATGACGATGGACCACACAAATTGCGTCCCGATTCAGTACATCGTCCACTAGCCGACTTGACTCCATTGGACTATTGCTGCCTCGGGCACCTTATGGCCGTTCTGCTGTGAGTCTAGATTATATAATACGATGAGAAACTGATAGTGAATTGTAACGTTCAGGGCCACCTAATGACGATGGATCACTCAAATTGCGTCCCGATTCAATACATCGTCCTCCAGCAGACTTGTCTCCATGGGTCGATTGCTGCCTCGGGCACCTTATGGCAGGCCTGCTGTGACTCAAAGATTTTCGAATCGGTCGAAAAACTAATAGTGAATCGTATTAATGACGATGGAACACTCAAATTGCGTCCCGATTCAATACATCGTCCTCCAGCAGACTTGTCTCCATGGGTCTATTGCAGCCTCGGGCACCTTATGGCCGTTCTGCTGTGAGTCAAAGATTTTCGAATCGGACGAAAAACTGATAGTGAATTGTAACATTCAGGGCCACCTAATGACGATGGACCACACAAATTGCGTCCCGATTCAGTACATCGTCCTCCAGCCGACCTGACTCCATGTGTCTGTTGCTGCCTCAGGCACCTTATGGCCGTTCTGCTGTGAGTCTAGATTATCGAATGGGACGAAAAACTGATAGTGAATTGTAACGTTCAGGGCCACCTAATGACGATGGATCACTCAAATTGCGTCCCGATTCAATATATCGTCCTCCAGCAGACTTGTTTCCATGGGTCTATTGTTGCCTCGGGCACCTTATGGCCGTTCTGCTGTGAATCTAGATTATCGAATGGGACGAAAAACTGATAGTGAATTGTAACGTTCAGGGCCACCTAATGACGATGGATCACTCAAATTGCGTCCCGATTCAATACATCGTCCCCAGCCGACTTGTCTCCATGGGTCTATTGCTGCCTCGAGCACCTTATGGCCGTTCTGCTGTGAGTCTAGATTATCGAATGGGACGAAAAACTGATAGTGAATTGTAACGTTCAGGGCCACCTAATGACGATGGATCACTCAAATTGCGTCGTGATTCAATACATCGTCCTCCAGCAGACTTGTCTCCATGCGTCTATTGCTGCCTCGGGCACTTTATGGCCGTTCTGCTGTGAGTCAAAGATTTTCGAATCGGACGAAAAACTGATAGTGAATTGTAACGTTCAGGGCCTCCTAATGACGATGGAACACTCAAATTGCGTCCCGATTCAATACATCGTCCTCCAGCAGACTTGTCTCCATGCGTCTATTGCTGCCTCGGGCACTTTATGGCCGTTCTGCTGTGAGTCAAAGATTTTCGAATCGGACGAAAAACTGATAGTTAATTGTAACGTTCAGGGCCACCTAATGACGATGGATCACTCAAATTGCGTCCAGATTCAATACATCGTCCTCCAGCCGACTTGACTCCATGGGTCTATTGCTGCCTCGGGTACCTTATGGCCGTTCTGCTGTGAGTCTAGATTATCGAATGGGACAAAAAACTGATAGTGAATTGTAACGTTCAGGGCCTCCTAATGACGATGGATCACTCAAATTGCGTCCCGATTCAATACATCGTCCTCCAGCAGACTTGTCTCCATGGGTCTATTGCTGCCTCGGGCACCTTATGGCCGTTCTGCTGTGAGTCTTGATTATCGAATGGGACGAAAAACTGATAGTGAATTGTAACGTTCAGGGTCTCCTAATGACGATGGATCACTCAAATTGCGTCCCGATTCAATACATCGTCCTCCAGCACACTTGTCTCCATGGGTCGATTGCTGCCTCGGGCACCTAATGGCCGTTCTGCTGTGAGTCAAAGATTTTCGAATCGGACGAAAAACTGATAGTGAATTGTAACATTCAGGGCCACCTAATGACGATGGACCACGCAAATTGCGTCCCGATTCAATACATCGTCCTCCAGCCGAGTTGACTCCATGGGTCTATTGCTGCCTCGGGCACCTTATGGCCGTTCTGCTGTGAATCTAGATTATCGAATGGGACGAAAAACTGATAGTGAATTGTAACGTTCAGGGCCACCTAATGACGATGGATCACTTATATTACGTCCCGATTCAATACATCGTCCCCAGCCGACTTGACTCCATGGGACTATTGCTGCCTCGGGCACCTTATGGCCGTTCTGCTGTGAGTCTAGATTATAGAATGGGATGAAAAACTGATAGTGAATTGTAACGTTCAGGACCACCTAATGACGATGGATCACTCAAATTGCGTCCCGATTCAATACATCGTCCTCCAGCAGACTTGTCTCCATGGGTCTATTGCTGCCTCGGGCACCTTATGGCAGGCCTGCTGTGACTCAAAGATTTTCGAATGGGACGAAAAACAGATAGTGAATTGTAACGTTCAGGGCCTCCTAATGACGATGGAACACTCAAATTGCGTCCCGATTCAATACATCGTCCTCCAGCAGACTTGTCTCCATGCGTCTATTGCTGCCTCGGGCACCTAATGGCCGTTCTGCTGTGAGTCAAAGATTTTCGAATCGGACGAAAAACTGATAGTGAATTGTAACGTTCAGGGCCACCTAATGACGATGGATCACTCAAATTGCGTCCCGATTCAATACATCGTCTTCCAGCCGACTAGACTCGATGGGTCTATTGCTGCCTCGGGCACCTTATGGCCGTTCTGCTGAGATTCTAGATTATCGAATGGGACAAAAAACTGATAGTGAATTGTAACGTTCAGGGCCTCCTAATGACGATGGATCACTCAAATTGCGTCCCGATTCAATACATGGTCCTCCAGCCGACTTGACTCCATGGGTCTATTGCTGCCTCGGGCACCTTATGGCCGTTCTGCTGTGAGTCTAGATTATCGAATGGGACGAAAAACTAATAGTGAATTGTAACGTTCAGGGCCTCCTAATGACGATGGATCACTCAAATTGCGTCCCGATTCAATACATCGTCCTCCAGCAGACTTGTCTCCATGGGTCGATTGCTGCCTCGGGCACCTAATGGCCGTTCTGCTGTGAGTCAAAGATTTTCGAATCGGACGAAAAACTGATAGTGAATTGTAACATTCAGGGCCACCTAATAACGATGGACCACGCAAATTGCGTCCCGATTCAATACATCGTCTTCCAGCCGAGTTGACTCCATGGGACTATTGCTGCCTCGGGCACCTTATGGCCGTTCTGCTGTGAGTCTTGATTATCGAATGGGACGAAAAACTGATAGTGAATTGTAACGTTCAGGGTCTCCTAATGACGATGGATCACTCAATTTGCGTCCCGATTCAATACATTGTCCTCCAGCAGACTTGTCTCCATGGGTCGATTGCTGCTTCGGGCACCTAATGGCCGTTCTGCTGTGAGTCAAAGATTTTCGAATCGGACGAAAAACTGATAGTGAATTGTAACATTCAGGGCCACCTAATGACGATGGACCACGCAAATTGCGTCCCGATTCAATACATCGTCCTCCAGCCGAGTTGACTCCATGGGTCTATTGCTGCCTCGGGCACCTTATGGCCGTTCTGCTGTGAATCTAGATTATCCAATGGGACGAAAAACTGATAGTGAATTGTAACGTTCAGGGCCACCTAATGACGATGGATCACTCAAATTGCGTCCCGATTCAATACATCGTCCTCAGGCAGACTTGTCTCCATGTGTCTATTGCTGCCTCGGGCACCTTATGGCAGGTCTGCTGTGACTCAAAGATTTTCGAATCGGACGAAAAACTGATAGTGATTTGTAACATTCAGGGCCACCTAATGACGATGGACCACACAAATTGCGTCCCGATTCAGTACATCGTCCACTAGCCGACTTGACTCCATGGGACTATTGCTGCCTCGGGCACCTTATGGCCGTTGTGCTGTGAGTCTAGATTATAGAATGGGATGAAAAACTGATAGTGAATTGTAACGTTCAGGGCCTCCTAATGACGATGGATCACGCAAATTGCGTCCCGATTCAATACATCGTCCTCCAGCCGACTTGACTCCATGGGTCTATTGCTGCCTCGGGCACCTTATGGCCGTTCTGCTGTGAGTCTATATTATCGAATGGGACGAAAAACTGATAGTGAATTGTAACGTTCAGGGCCTCCTAATGACGATGGATCACTCAAATTACGTCCCGATTCAATACATGGTCCTCCAGCCGACTTGACTCCATGGGTCTATTGCTGCCTCGGGCACCTTATGGCCGTTCTGCTGTGAGTCTAGATTATCGAATGGGACGAAAAACTAATAGTGAATTGTAACGTTCAGGGCCTCCTAATGACGATGGATCACCCAAATTGCGTCCCGATTCAATACATCGTCCTCCAGCAGACTTGTCTCCATGGGTCGATTGCTGCCACGGGCACCTTATGGCCGTTCTGCTGTGAGTCAAAGATTTTCGAATCGGACGAAACACTGATAGTGATTTGTAACATTCAGGGCCACCTAATGACGATGGACCACACAAATTGCGTCCCGATTCAGTACATCGTCCACTAGCCGACTTGACTCCATTGGACTATTGCTGCCTCGGGCACCTTATGGCCGTTCTGCTGTGAGTCTAGATTATAGAATACGATGAAAAACTGATAGTGAATTGTAACGTTCAGGGCCACCTAATGACGATGGATCACTCAAATTGCGTCCCGATTCAATACATCGTCCTCCAGCAGACTTGTCTCCATGGGTCGATTGCTGCCTCGGGCACCTTATGGCAGGCCTGCTGTGACTCAAAGATTTTCGAATCCGACGAAAAACTAATAGTGAATCGTCCTAATGACGATGGAACACTCAAATTGCGTCCCGATTCAATACATCGTCCTCCAGCAGACTTGTCTCCATGGGTCTATTGCAGCCTCGGGCACCTTATGGCCGTTCTGCTGTGAGTCAAAGATTTTCGAATCCGACGAAAAACTGATAGTGAATTGTAACATTCAGGGCCACCTAATGACGATGGACCACACAAATTGCGTCCCGATTCAGTACATCGTCCTCCAGCCGACCTGACTCCATGTGTCTGTTGCTGCCTCAGGCACCTTATGGCCGTTCTGCTGTGAGTCTAGATTATCGAATGGGACGAAAAACTAATAGTGAATTGTAACGTTCAGGGCCTCCTAATGACGATGGATCACTCAAATTGCGTCCCGATTCAATACATCGTCCTCCAGCAGACTTGTCTCCATGGGTCGAATGCTGCCTCGGGCACCTAATGGCCGTTCTGCTGTGAGTCAAAGATTTTCGAATCGGACGAAAAACTGATAGTGAATTGTAACATTTAGGGCCACCTAATAACGATGGACCACGCAAATTGCGTCCCGATTCAATACATCGTCTTCCAGCCGAGTTGTCTCCATGGGACTATTGCTGCCTCGGGCACCTTATGGCCGTTCTGCTGTGAGTCTTGATTATCGAATGGGACGAAAAACTGATATTGAATTGTAACGTTCAGGGTCTCCTAATGACGATGGATCACTCAAATTGCGTCCCGATTCAATACATCGTCCTCCAGCAGACTTGTCTCCATGGGTCTATTGCTGCCTCGGGCACCTTATGGCAGGCCTGCTGTGACTCAAAGATTTTCGAATCGGACGAAAAACTGATAGTGATTTGTAACATTCAGGGCCACCTAATGACGATGGACCACACAAATTGCGTCCCGATTCAGTACATCGTCCACTAGCCGACTTGACTCCATGGGACTATTGCTGCCTCGGGCACCTTATGGCCGTTCTGCTGTGAGTCTAGATTATAGAATGGGATGAAAAACTGATAGTGAATTGTAACGTTCAGGGCCTCCTAATGACGATGGATCACGCAAATTGCGTCCCGATTCAATACATCGTCCTCCAGCCGACTTGACTCCATGGGTCAATTGCTGCCTCGGGCACCTTATGGCCGTTCTGCTGTGAGTCTATATTATCGAATGGGACGAAAAACTGATAGTGAATTGTAACGTTCAGGGCCTCCTAATGACGATGGATCACTCAAATTGCGTCCCGATTCAATACATGGTCCTCCAGCCGACTTGACTCCATGGGTCTATTGCTGCCTCGGGCACCTTATGGCCGTTCTGCTGTGAGTCTAGATTATCGAATGGGACGAAAAACTAATAGTGAATTGTAACGTTCAGGGCCTCCTAATGACGATGGATCACCCAAATTGCGTCCCGATTCAATACATCGTCCTCCAGCAGACTTGTCTCCATGGGTCGATTGCTGCCACGGGCACCTTATGGCCGTTCTGCTGTGAGTCAAAGATTTTCGAATCGGACGAAACACTGATAGTGATTTGTAACATTCAGGGCCACCTAATGACGATGGACCACACAAATTGCGTCCCGATTCAGTACATCGTCCACTAGCCGACTTGACTCCATTGGACTATTGCTGCCTCGGGCACCTTATGGCCGTTCTGCTGTGAGTCTAGATTATAGAATACGATGAAAAACTGATAGTGAATTGTAACGTTCAGGGCCACCTAATGACGATGGATCACTCAAATTGCGTCCCGATTCAATACATCGTCCTCCAGCAGACTTGTCTCCATGGGTCGATTGCTGCCTCGGGCACCTTATGGCAGGCCTGCTGTGACTCAAAGATTTTCGAATCCGACGAAAAACTAATAGTGAATCGTCCTAATGACGATGGAACACTCAAATTGCGTCCCGATTCAATACATCGTCCTCCAGCAGACTTGTCTCCATGGGTCTATTGCAGCCTCGGGCACCTTATGGCCGTTCTGCTTGAATCTAGATTATCGAATGGGACGAAAAACTGATAGTGAATTGTAACGTTCAGGGCCACCTAATGACGATGGATCACTCAAATTGCGTCCCGATTCAATACATCGTCCCAGCCGACTTGTCTCCATGGGTCTATTGCTGCCTCGGGCACCTTATGGCCGTTCTGCTGTGAGTCTAGATTATCGAATGGGACGAAAAACTGATAGTGAATTGTAACGTTCAGGGCCACGTAATGACGATGGATCACTCACATTGCGTCGTGATTCAATACATCGTCCTCCAGCAGACTTGTCTCCAAGCGTCTATTGCTGCCTCGGGCACTTTATGGCCGTTCTGCTGTGAGTCAAAGATTTTCGAATCGGACGAAAAACTGATAGTGAATTGTAACGTTCAGGGCCTCCTAATGACGATGGAACACTCAAATTGCGTCCCGATTCAATACATCGTCCTCCAGCAGACTTGTCTCCATGCGTCTATTGCTGCCTCGGGCACTTTATGGCCGTTCTGCTGTGAGTCAAAGATTTTCGAATCGGACGAAAAACTGATAGTGAATTGTAACGTTCAGGGCCACCTAATGACGATGGATCACTCAAATTGCGTCCCGATTCAATACATCGTCCTCCAGCCGACTTGACTCCATGGGTCTATTGCTGCCTCGGGCACCTTATGGCCGTTCTGCTGTGAGTCTTGATTATCGAATGGGACGAAAAACTGATAGTGAATTGTAACGTTCAGGGTCTCCTAATGACGATGGATCACTCAAATTGCGTCCCGATTCAATACATTGTCCTCCAGCAGACTTGTCTCCATGGGTCGATTGCTGCTTCGGGCACCTAATGGCCGTTCTGCTGTGAGTCAAAGATTTTCGAATCGGACGAAAAACTGATAGTGAATTGTAACATTCAGGGCCACCTAATGACGATGGACCACGCAAATTGCGTCCCGATTCAATACATCGTCCTCCAGCCGAGTTGACTCCATGGGTCTATTGCTGCCTCGGGCACCTTATGGCCGTTCTGCTGTGAATCTAGATTATCCAATGGGACGAAAAACTGATAGTGAATTGTAACGTTCAGGGCCACCTAATGACGATGGATCACTCAAATTGCGTCCCGATTCAATACATCGTCCTCAGGCAGACTTGTCTCCATGTGTCTATTGCTGCCTCGGGCACCTTATGGCAGGCCTGCTGTGACTCAAAGATTTTCGAATCGGACGAAAAACTGATAGTGATTTGTAACATTCAGGGCCACCTAATGACGATGGACCACACAAATTGCGTCCCGATTCAGTACATCGTCCACTAGCCGACTTGACTCCATGGGACTATTGCTGCCTCGGGCACCTTATGGCCGTTGTGCTGTGAGTCTAGATTATAGAATGGGATGAAAAACTGATAGTGAATTGTAACGTTCAGGGCCTCCTAATGAAGATGGATCACGCAAATTGCGTCCCGATTCAATACATCGTCCTCCAGCCGACTTGACTCCATGGGTCTATTGCTGCCTCGGGCACCTTATGGCCGTTCTGCTGTGAGTCTATATTATCGAATGGGACGAAAAACTGATAGTGAATTGTAACGTTCAGGGCCTCCTAATGACGATGGATCACTCAAATTACGTCCCGATTCAATACATGGTCCTCCAGCCGACTTGACTCCATGGGTCTATTGCTGCCTCGGGCACCTTATGGCCGTTCTGCTGTGAGTCTAGATTATCGAATGGGACGAAAAACTAATAGTGAATTGTAACGTTCACGGCCTCCTAATGACGATGGATCACCCAAATTGCGTCCCGATTCAATACATCGTCCTCCAGCAGACTTGTCTCCATGGGTCGATTGCTGCCACGGGCACCTTATGGCTGTTCTGCTGTGAGTCAAAGATTTTCGAATCGGACGAAACACTGATAGTGATTTGTAACATTCAGGGCCACCTAATGACGATGGACCACACAAATTGCGTCCCGATTCAGTACATCGTCCACTAGCCGACTTGACTCCATTGGACTATTGCTGCCTCGGGCACCTTATGGCCGTTCTGCTGTGAGTCTAGATTATAGAATACGATGAAAAACTGATAGTGAATTGTAACGTTCAGGGCCACCTAATGACGATGGATCACTCAAATTGCGTCCCGATTCAATACATTGTCCTCCAGCAGACTTGTCTCCATGTGTCGATTGCTGCCTCGGGCACCTTATGGCAGGCCTGCTGTGACTCAAAGATTTTCGAATCCGACGAAAAACTAATAGTGAATCGTCCTAATGACGATGGAACACTCAAATTGCGTCCCGATTCAATACATCGTCCTCCAGCAGACTTGTCTCCATGGGTCTATTGCAGCCTCGGGCACCTTATGGCCGTTCTGCTGTGAGTCAAAGATTTTCGAATCCGACGAAAAACTGATAGTGAATTGTAACATTCAGGGCCACCTAATGACGATGGACCACACAAATTGCGTCCCGATTCAGTACATCGCCCTCCAGCCGACCTGACTCCATGTGTCTGTTGCTGCCTCAGGCACCTTATGGCCGTTCTGCTGTGAGTCTAGATTATCGAATGGGACGAAAAACTAATAGTGAATTGTAACGTTCAGGGCCTCCTAATGACGATGGATCACTCAAATTGCGTCCCGATTCAATACATGGTCCTCCAGCCGACTTGACTCCATGGGTCTATTGCTGCCTCCGGCACCTTATGGCCGTTCTGCTGTGGGTCTAGATTATCGAATGGGACGAAAAACTAATAGTGAATTGTAACGTTCAGGGCCTCCTAATGACGATGGATCACTCAAATTGCGTCCCGATTCAATACATCGTCCTCCAGCAGACTTGTCTCCATGGGTCGATTGCTGCCTCGGGCACCTAATGGCCGTTCTGCTGTGAGTCAAAGATTTTCGAATCGGACGAAAAACTGATAGTGAATTGTATCATTCAGGGCCACCTAATAACGATGGACCACGCAAATTGCGTCCCGATTCAATACATCGTCTTCCAGCCGAGTTGTCTCCATGGGACTATTGCTGCCTCGGGCACCTTATGGCCGTTCTGCTGTGAGTCTTGATTATCGAATGGGACGAAAAACTGATAGTGAATTGTAACGTTCAGGGTCTCCTAATGACGATGGATCACTCAAATTGCGTCCCGATTCAATACATCGTCCTCCAGCAGACTTGTCTCCATGGGTCGATTGCTGCTTCGGGCACCTAATGGCCGTTCTGCTGTGAGTCAAAGATTTTCGAATCGGACGAAAAACTGATAGTGAATTGTAACATTCAGGGCCACCTAATGACGATGGACCACGCAAATTGCGTCCCGATTCAATACATCGTCCTCCAGCCGAGTTGACTCCATGGGTCTATTGCTGCCTCGGGCACCTTATGGCCGTTCTGCTGTGAATCTAGATTATCCAATGGGACGAAAAACTGATAGTGAATTGTAACGTTCAGGGCCACCTAATGACGATGGATCACTCAAATTGCGTCCCGATTCAATACATCGTCCTCAGGCAGACTTGTCTCCATGGGTCTATTGCTGCCTCGGGCACCTTATGGCAGGCCTGCTGTGACTCAAAGATTTTCGAATCGGACGAAAAACTGATAGTGATTTGTAACATTCAGGGCCACCTAATGACGATGGACCACACAAATTGCGTCCCGATTCAGTAAATCGTCCACTAGCCGACTTGACTCCATGGGACTATTGCTGCCTCGGGCACCTTATGGCCGTTCTGCTGTGAGTCTAGATTATAGAATGGGATGAAAAACTGATAGTGAATTGTAACATTCAGGGCCTCCTAATGACGATGGATCACGCAAATTGCGTCCCGATTCAATACATCGTCCTCCAGCCGACTTGACTCCATGGGTCTATTGCTGCCTCGGGCACCTTATGGCCGTTCTGCTGTGAGCCTATATTATCGAATGGGACGAAAAACTGATAGTGAATTGTAACGTTCAGGGCCTCCTAATGACGATGGATCACTCAAATTGCGTCCCGATTCAATACATGGTCCTCCAGCCGACTTGACTCCATGGGTCTATTGCTGCCTCGGGCACCTTATGGCCGTTCTGCTGTGAGTCTAGATTATCGAATGGGACGAAAAACTAATAGTGAATTGTAACGTTCAGGGCCTCCTAATGACGATGGATCACCCAAATTGCGTCCCGATTCAATACATCGTCCTCCAGCAGACTTGTCTCCATGGGTCGATTGCTGCCACGGGCACCTTATGGCCGTTCTGCTGTGAGTCAAAGATTTTCGAATCGGACGAAACACTGATAGTGATTTGTAACATTCAGGGCCACCTAATGACGATGGACCACACAAATTGCGTCCCGATTCAGTACATCGTCCACTAGCCGACTTGACTCCATTGGACTATTGCTGCCTCGGGCACCTTATGGCCGTTCTGCTGTGAGTCTAGATTATAGAATACGATGAAAAACTGATAGTGAATTGTAACGTTCAGGGCCACCTAATGACGATGGATCACTCAAATTGCGTCCCGATTCAATACATCGTCCTCCAGCAGACTTGTCTCCATGGGTCGATTGCTGCCTCGGGCACCTTATGGCAGGCCTGCTGTGACTCAAAGATTTTCGAATCCGACGAAAAACTAATAGTGAATCGTCCTAATGACGATGGAACACTCAAATTGCGTCCCGATTCAATACATCGTCCTCCAGCAGACTTGTCTCCATGGGTCTATTGCAGCCTCGGGCACCTTATGGCCGTTCTGCTGTGAATCTAGATTATCGAATGGGACGAAAAACTGATAGTGAATTGTAACGTTCAGGGCCACCTAATGACGATGGATCACTCAAATTGCGTCCCGATTCAATACATCGTCCCCAGCCGACTTGTCTCCATGGGTCTATTGCTGCCTCGGGCACCTTATGGCCGTTCTGCTGTGAGTCTAGATTATCGAATGGGACGAAAAACTGATAGTGAATTGTAACGTTCAGGGCCACGTAATGACGATGGATCACTCAAATTGCGTCGTGATTCAATACATCGTCCTCCAGCAGACTTGTCTCCATGCGTCTATTGCTGCCTCGGGCACTTTATGGCCGTTCTGCTGTGAGTCAAAGATTTTCGAATCGGACGAAAAACTGATAGTGAATTGTAACGTTCAGGGCCTCCTAATGACGATGGAACACTCAAATTGCGTCCCGATTCAATACATCGTCCTCCAGCAGACTTGTCTCCATGCGTCTATTGCTGCCTCGGGCACTTTATGGCCGTTCTGCTGTGAGTCAAAGATTTTCGAATCGGACGAAAAACTGATAGTGAATTGTAACGTTCAGGGCCACCTAATGAGGATGGATCACTCAAATTGCGTCCCGATTCAATACATCGTCCTCCAGCCGACTTGACTCCATGGGTCTATTGCTGCCTCGGGCACCTTATGGCCGTTCTGCTGTGAGTCTAGATTATCGAATGGGACAAAAAACTGATAGTGAATTGAAACGTTCAGGGCCTCCTAATGACGATGGATCACTCAAATTGCGTCCCGATTCAATACATCGTCCTCCAGCAGACTTGTCTCCATGGGTCTATTGCTGCCTCGGGCACCTTATGGCCGTTCTGCTGTGAGTCTTGATTATCGAATGGGACGAAAAACTGATAGTGAATTGTAACGTTCAGGGTCTCCTAATGACGATGGATCACTCAAATTGCGTCCCGATTCAATACATCGTCCTCCAGCAGACTTGTCTCCATGGGTCGATTGCTGCCTCGGGCACCTAATGGCCGTTCTGCTGAGAGTCAAAGATTTTCGAATCGGACGAAAAACTGATAGTGAATTGTAACATTCAGGGCCACCTAATGACGATGGACCACGCAAATTGCGTCCCGATTCAATACATCGTCCTCCAGCCGAGTTGACTCCATGGGTCTATTGCTGCCTCGGGCACCTTATGGCCGTTCTGCTGTGAATCTAGATTATCGAATGGGACGAAAAACTGATAGTGAATTGTAACGTTCAGGGCCACCTAATGACGATGGATCACTCAAATTACGTCCCGATTCAATACATCGTCCCCAGCCGACTTGACTCCATGGGACTATTGCTGCCTCGGGCACCTTATGGCCGTTCTGCTGTGAGTCTAGATTATAGAATGGGATGAAAAACTGATAGTGAATTGTAACGTTCAGGACCACCTAATGACGATGGATCACTCAAATTGCGTCCCGATTCAATACATCGTCCTCAGGCAGACTTGTCTCCATGGGTCTATTGCTGCCTCGGGCACCTTATGGCAGGCCTGCTGTGACTCAAAGATTTTCGAATGGGACGAAAAACTGATAGTGAATTGTAACGTTCAGGGCCTCCTAATGACGATGGAACACTCAAATTGCGTCCCGATTCAATACATCGTCCTCCAGCAGACTTGTCTCCATGCGTCTATTGCTGCCTCGGGCACCTAATGGCCGTTCTGCTGTGAGTCAAAGATTTTCGAATCGGACGAAAAACTGATAGTGAATTGTAACGTTCAGGGTCACCTAATGACGATGGATCACTCAAATTGCGTCCCGATTCAATACATCGTCTTCCAGCCGACTAGACTCCATGGGTCTATTGCTGCCTCGGGCACCTTATGGCCGTTCTGCTGAGATTCTAGATTATCGAATGGGACAAAAAACTGATAGTGAATTGTAACGTTCAGGGCCTCCTAATGACGATGGAACACTCAAATTACGTCCCGATTCAATACATCGTCCCCAGCCGACTTGACTCCATGGGACTATTGCTGCCTCGGGCACCTTATGGCCGTTCTGCTGTGAGTCTAGATTATAGAATGGGATGAAAAACTGATAGCGAATTGTAACGTTCAGGACCACCTAATGACGATGGATCACTCAAATTGCGTCCCGATTCAATACATCGTCCTTAGGCAGACTTGTCTCCATGGGTCTATTGCTGCCTCGGGCACCTTATGGCAGGCCTGCTGTGACTCAAAGATTTTCGAATGGGACGAAAAACTGATAGTGAATTGTAACGTTCAGGACCTCCTAATGACGATGGAACACTCAAATTGCGTCCCGATTCAATACATCGTCCTCCAGCAGACTTGTCTCCATGCGTCTATTGCTGCCTCGGGCACCTAAAGGCCGTTCTGCTGTGAGTCAAAGATTTTCGAATCGGACGAAAAACTGATAGTGAATTGTAACGTTCAGGGCCACCTAATGACGATGGATCACCCAAATTGCGTCCCGATTCAATACATCGTCCTCCAGCAGACTTGTCTCCATGGGTCGATTGCTGCCACGGGCACCTTATGGCTGTTCTGCTGTGAGTCAAAGATTTTCGAATCGGACGAAACACTGATAGTGATTTGTAACATTCAGGGCCACCTAATGACGATGGACCACACAAATTGCGTCCCGATTCAGTACATCGTCCACTAGACGACTTGACTCCATTGGACTATTGCTGCCTCGGGCACCTTATGGCCGTTCTGCTGTGAGTCTAGATTATAGAATACGATGAAAAACTGATAGTGAATTGTAACGTTCAGGGCCACCTAATGACGATGGATCACTCAAATTGCGTCCCGATTCAATACATCGTCCTCCAGCAGACTTGTCTCCATGTGTCGATTGCTGCCTCGGGCACCTTATGGCAGGCCTGCTGTGACTCAAAGATTTTCGAATCCGACGAAAAACTAATAGTGAATCGTCCTAATGACGATGGAACACTCAAATTGCGTCCCGATTCAATACATCGTCCTCCAGCAGACTTGTCTCCATGGGTCTATTGCAGCCTCGGGCACCTTATGGCCGTTCTGCTGTGAGTCAAAGATTTTCGAATCCGACGAAAAACTGATAGTGAATTGTAACATTCAGGGCCACCTAATGACGATGGACCACACAAATTGCGTCCCGATTCAGTACATCGCCCTCCAGCCGACCTGACTCCATGTGTCTGTTGCTGCCTCAGGCACCTTATGGCCGTTCTGCTGTGAGTCTAGATTATCGAATGGGACGAAAAACTAATAGTGAATTGTAACGTTCAGGGCCTCCTAATGACGATGGATCACTCAAATTGCGTCCCGATTCAATACATGGTCCTCCAGCCGACTTGACTCCATGGGTCTATTGCTGCCTCCGGCACCTTATGGCCGTTCTGCTGTGGGTCTAGATTATCGAATGGGACGAAAAACTAATAGTGAATTGTAACGTTCAGGGCCTCCTAATGACGATGGATCACTCAAATTGCGTCCCGATTCAATACATCGTCCTCCAGCAGACTTGTCTCCATGGGTCGATTGCTGCCTCGGGCACCTAATGGCCGTTCTGCTGTGAGTCAAAGATTTTCGAATCGGACGAAAAACTGATAGTGAATTGTATCATTCAGGGCCACCTAATAACGATGGACCACGCAAATTGCGTCCCGATTCAATACATCGTCTTCCAGCCGAGTTGTCTCCATGGGACTATTGCTGCCTCGGGCACCTTATGGCCGTTCTGCTGTGAGTCTTGATTATCGAATGGGACGAAAAACTGATAGTGAATTGTAACGTTCAGGGTCTCCTAATGACGATGGATCACTCAAATTGCGTCCCGATTCAATACATCGTCCTCCAGCAGACTTGTCTCCATGGGTCGATTGCTGCTTCGGGCACCTAATGGCCGTTCTGCTGTGAGTCAAAGATTTTCGAATCGGACGAAAAACTGATAGTGAATTGTAACATTCAGGGCCACCTAATGACGATGGACCACGCAAATTGCGTCCCGATTCAATACATCGTCCTCCAGCCGAGTTGACTCCATGGGTCTATTGCTGCCTCGGGCACCTTATGGCCGTTCTGCTGTGAATCTAGATTATCCAATGGGACGAAAAACTGATAGTGAATTGTAACGTTCAGGGCCACCTAATGACGATGGATCACTCAAATTGCGTCCCGATTCAATACATCGTCCTCAGGCAGACTTGTCTCCATGGGTCTATTGCTGCCTCGGGCACCTTATGGCAGGCCTGCTGTGACTCAAAGATTTTCGAATCGGACGAAAAACTGATAGTGATTTGTAACATTCAGGGCCACCTAATGACGGTGGACCACACAAATTGCGTCCCGATTCAGTAAATCGTCCACTAGCCGACTTGACTCCATGGGACTATTGCTGCCTCGGGCACCTTATGGCCGTTCTGCTGTGAGTCTAGATTATAGAATGGGATGAAAAACTGATAGTGAATTGTAACATTCAGGGCCTCCTAATGACGATGGATCACGCAAATTGCGTCCCGATTCAATACATCGTCCTCCAGCCGACTTGACTCCATGGGTCTATTGCTGCCTCGGGCACCTTATGGCCGTTCTGCTGTGAGTCTATATTATCGAATGGGACGAAAAACTGATAGTGAATTGTAACGTTCAGGGCCTCCTAATGACGATGGATCACTCAAATTGCGTCCCGATTCAATACATGGTCCTCCAGCCGACTTGACTCCATGGGTCTATTGCTGCCTCGGGCACCTTATGGCCGTTCTGCTGTGAGTCTAGATTATCGAATGGGACGAAAAACTAATAGTGAATTGTAACGTTCAGGGCCTCCTAATGACGATGGATCACCCAAATTGCGTCCCGATTCAATACATCGTCCTCCAGCAGACTTGTCTCCATGGGTCGATTGCTGCCACGGGCACCTTATGGCCGTTCTGCTGTGAGTCAAAGATTTTCGAATCGGACGAAACACTGATAGTGATTTGTAACATTCAGGGCCACCTAATGACGATGGACCACACAAATTGCGTCCCGATTCAGTACATCGTCCACTAGCCGACTTGACTCCATTGGACTATTGCTGCCTCGGGCACCTTATGGCCGTTCTGCTGTGAGTCTAGATTATAGAATACGATGAAAAACTGATAGTGAATTGTAACGTTCAGGGCCACCTAATGACGATGGATCACTCAAATTGCGTCCCGATTCAATACATCGTCCTCCAGCAGACTTGTCTCCATGGGTCGATTGCTGCCTCGGGCACCTTATGGCAGGCCTGCTGTGACTCAAAGATTTTCGAATCCGACGAAAAACTAATAGTGAATCGTCCTAATGACGATGGAACACTCAAATTGCGTCCCGATTCAATACATCGTCCTCCAGCAGACTTGTCTCCATGGGTCTATTGCAGCCTCGGGCACCTTATGGCCGTTCTGCTGTGAATCTAGATTATCGAATGGGACGAAAAACTGATAGTGAATTGTAACGTTCAGGGCCTCCTAATGACGATGGATCACTCAAATTGCGTCCCGATTCAATACATCGTCCCCAGCCGACTTGTCTCCATGGGTCTATTGCTGCCTCGGGCACCTTATGGCCGTTCTGCTGTGAGTCTAGATTATCGAATGGGACGAAAAACTGATAGTGAATTGTAACGTTCAGGGCCACGTAATGACGATGGATCACTCAAATTGCGTCGTGATTCAATACATCGTCCTCCAGCAGACTTGTCTCCATGCGTCTATTGCTGCCTCGGGCACTTTATGGCCGTTCTGCTGTGAGTCAAAGATTTTCGAATCGGACGAAAAACTGATAGTGAATTGTAACGTTCAGGGCCTCCTAATGACGATGGAACACTCAAATTGCGTCCCGATTCAATACATCGTCCTCCAGCAGACTTGTCTCCATGCGTCTATTGCTGCCTCGGGCACTTTATGGCCGTTCTGCTGTGAGTCAAAGATTTTCGAATCGGACGAAAAACTGATAGTGAATTGTAACGTTCAGGGCCACCTAATGAGGATGGATCACTCAAATTGCGTCCCGATTCAATACATCGTCCTCCAGCCGACTTGACTCCATGGGTCTATTGCTGCCTCGGGCACCTTATGGCCGTTCTGCTGTGAGTCTAGATTATCGAATGGGACAAAAACTGATAGTGAATTGAAACGTTCAGGGCCTCCTAATGACGATGGATCACTCAAATTGCGTCCCGATTCAATACATCGTCCTCCAGCAGACTTGTCTCCATGGGTCTATTGCTGCCTCGGGCACCTTATGGCCGTTCTGCTGTGAGTCTTGATTATCGAATGGGACGAAAAACTGATAGTGAATTGTAACGTTCAGGGTCTCCTAATGACGATGGATCACTCAAATTGCGTCCCGATTCAATACATCGTCCTCCAGCAGACTTGTCTCCATGGGTCGATTGCTGCCTCGGGCACCTAATGGCCGTTCTGCTGAGAGTCAAAGATTTTCGAATCGGACGAAAAACTGATAGTGAATTGTAACATTCAGGGCCACCTAATGACGATGGACCACGCAAATTGCGTCCCGATTCAATACATCGTCCTCCAGCCGAGTTGACTCCATGGGTCTATTGCTGCCTCGGGCACCTTATGGCCGTTCTGCTGTGAATCTAGATTATCGAATGGGACGAAAAACTGATAGTGAATTGTAACGTTCAGGGCCACCTAATGACGATGGATCACTCAAATTACGTCCCGATTCAATACATCGTCCCCAGCCGACTTGACTCCATGGGACTATTGCTGCCTCGGGCACCTTATGGCCGTTCTGCTGTGAGTCTAGATTATAGAATGGGATGAAAAACTGATAGTGAATTGTAACGTTCAGGACCACCTAATGACGATGGATCACTCAAATTGCGTCCCGATTCAATACATCGTCCTCAGGCAGACTTGTCTCCATGGGTCTATTGCTGCCTCGGGCACCTTATGGCAGGCCTGCTGTGACTCAAAGATTTTCGAATGGGACGAAAAACTGATAGTGAATTGTAACGTTCAGGGCCTCCTAATGACGATGGAACACTCAAATTGCGTCCCGATTCAATACATCGTCCTCCAGCAGACTTGTCTCCATGCGTCTATTGCTGCCTCGGGCACCTAATGGCCGTTCTGCTGTGAGTCAAAGATTTTCGAATCGGACGAAAAACTGATAGTGAATTGTAACGTTCAGGGTCACCTAATGACGATGGATCACTCAAATTGCGTCCCGATTCAATACATCGTCTTCCAGCCGACTAGACTCCATGGGTCTATTGCTGCCTCGGGCACCTTATGGCCGTTCTGCTGAGATTCTAGATTATCGAATGGGACAAAAAACTGATAGTGAATTGTAACGTTCAGGGCCTCCTAATGACGATGGAACACTCAAATTACGTCCCGATTCAATACATCGTCCCCAGCCGACTTGACTCCATGGGACTATTGCTGCCTCGGGCACCTTATGGCCGTTCTGCTGTGAGTCTAGATTATAGAATGGGATGAAAAACTGATAGCGAATTGTAACGTTCAGGACCACCTAATGACGATGGATCACTCAAATTGCGTCCCGATTCAATACATCGTCCTTAGGCAGACTTGTCTCCATGGGTCTATTGCTGCCTCGGGCACCTTATGGCAGGCCTGCTGTGACTCAAAGATTTTCGAATGGGACGAAAAACTGATAGTGAATTGTAACGTTCAGGACCTCCTAATGACGATGGAACACTCAAATTGCGTCCCGATTCAATACATCGTCCTCCAGCAGACTTGTCTCCATGCGTCTATTGCTGCCTCGGGCACCTAAAGGCCGTTCTGCTGTGAGTCAAAGATTTTCGAATCGGACGAAAAACTGATAGTGAATTGTAACGTTCAGGGCCACCTAATGACGATGGATCACTCAAATTGCGTCCCGATTCAATACATCGTCTTCCAGCCGACTAGACTCGATGGGTCGATTGCTGCCTCGGGCACCTTATGGCCGTTCTGCTGAGATTCTAGATTATCGAATGGGACAAAAAACTGATAGTGAATTGTAACGTTCAGGGCCTCCTAATGACGATGGATCACTCAAATTGCGTCCCGATTCAATACATGGTCCTCCAGCCGACTTGACTCCATGGGTCTATTGCTGCCTCGGGCACCTTATGGCCGTTCTGCTGTGAGTCTAGATTATCGAATGGGACGAAAAACTAATAGTGAATTGTAACGTTCAGGGCCTCCTAATGACGATGGATCACTCAAATTGCGTCCCGATTCAATACATCGTCCTCCAGCAGACTTGTCTCCATGGGTCGATTGCTGCCTCGGGCACCTAATGGCCGTTCTGCTGTGAGTCAAAGATTTTCGAATCGGACGAAAAACTAATAGTGAATTGTAACATTCAGGGCCACCTAATAACGATGGACCACGCAAATTGCGTCCCGATTCAATACATCGTCTTCCAGCCGAGTTGACTCCATGGGACTTTTGCTGCCTCGGGCACCTTATGGCCGTTCTGCTGTGAGTCTTGATTATCGAATGGGACGAAAAACTGATAGTGAATTGTAACGTTCAGGGTCTCCTAATGACGATGGATCACTCAAATTGCGTCCCGATTCAATACATCGTCCTCCAGCAGACTTGTCTCCATGGGTCGATTGCTGCTTCGGGCACCTAATGGCCGTTCTGCTGTGAGTCAAAGATTTTCGAATCGGACGAAAAACTGATAGTGAATTGTAACATTCAGGGACACCTAATGACGATGGACCACGCAAATTGCGTCCCGATTCAATACATCGTCCTCCAGCCGAGTTGACTCCATGGGTCTATTGCTGCCTCGGGCACCTTGTGGCCGTTCTGCTGTGAATCTAGATTATCCAATGGGACGAAAAACTGATAGTGAATTGTAACGTTCAGGGCCACCTAATGACGATGGATCACTCAAATTGCGTCCCGATTCAATACATCGTCCTCAGGCAGACTTGTCTCCATGGGTCTATTGCTGCCTCGGGCACCTTATGGCAGGCCTGCTGTGACTCAAAGATTTTCGAATCGGACGAAAAACTGATAGTGATTTGTAACATTCAGGGCCACCTAATGACGATGGACCACACAAATTGCGTCCCGATTCAGTACATCGTCCACTAGCCGACTTGACTCCATGGGAGTATTGCTGCCTCGGGCACCTTATGGCCGTTCTGCTGTGAGTCTAGATTATAGAATGGGATGAAAAACTGATAGTGAATTGTAACGTTCAGGGCCTCCTAATGACGATGGATCACGCAAATTGCGTCCCGATTCAATACATCGTCCTCCAGCCGACTTGACTCCATGGGTCTATTGCTGCCTCGGGCACCTCATGGCCGTTCTGCTGTGAGTCTATATTATCGAATGGGACGAAAAACTGATAGTGAATTGTAACGTTCAGGGCCTCCTAATGACGATGGATCACTCAAATTGCGTCCCCATTCAATACATGGTCCTCCAGCCGACTTGACTCCATGGGTCTATTGCTGCCTCGGGCACCTTATGGCCGTTCTGCTGTGAGTCTAGATTATCGAATGGGACGAAAAACTAATAGTGAATTGTAACTTTCAGGGTCTCCTAATGACGATGGATCACCCAAATTGCGTCCCGATTCAATACATCGTCCTCCAGCAGCCTTGTCTCCATGGGTCGATTGCTGCCACGGGCACCTTATGGCCGTTCTGCTGTGAGTCAAAGATTTTCGAATCGGACGAAACACTGATAGTGATTTGTAACATTCAGGGCCACCTAATGACGATGGACCACACAAATTGCGTCCCGATTCAGTACATCGTCCACTAGCCGACTTGACTCCATTGGACTATTGCTGCCTCGGGCACCTTATGGCCGTTCTGCTGTGAGTCTAGATTATAGAATACGATGAAAAACTGATAGTGAATTGTAACGTTCAGGGCCTCCTAATGACGATGGATCACTCAAATTGCGTCCCGATTCAATACATCGTCCTCCAGCAGACTTGTCTCCATGGGTTGATTGCTGCCTCGGGCACCTTATGGCAGGCCTGCTGTGACTCAAAGATTTTCGAATCCGACGAAAAACTAATAGTGAATCGTCCTAATGACGATGGAACACTCAAATTGCGTCCCGATTCAATACATCGTCCTCCAGCAGACTTGTCTCCATGGGTCTATTGCAGCCTCGGGCACCTTATGGCCGTTCTGATGTGAGTCAAAGAGTTTCGAATCCGACGAAAAACTGATAGTGAATTGTAACATTCAGGGCCACCTAATGACGATGGACCACACAAATTGCGTCCCGATTCAGTACATCGTCCTCCAGCCGACCTGACTCCATGTGTCTGTTGCTGCCTCAGGCACCTTATGGCCGTTCTGCTGTGAGTCTAGATTATCGAATGGGACGAAAAACTGATAGTGAATTGTAACGTTCAGGGCCACCTAATGACGATGGATCACTCAAATTGCGTCCCGATTCAATATATCGTCCTCCATCAGACTTGTTTCCATGGGTCTATTGTTGCCTCGGGCACCTTATGGCCGTTCTGCTGTGAATCTAGATTATCGAATGGGACGAAAAACTGATAGTGAATTGTAACGTTCAGGGCCACCTAATGACGATGGATCACTCAAATTGCGTCCCGATTCAATACATCGTCCCCAGCCGACTTGTCTCCATGGGTCTATTGCTGCCTCGGGCACCTTATGGCCGTTCTGCTGTGAGTCTAGATTATCGAATGGGACGAAAAACTGATAGTGAATTGTAACGTTCAGGGCCACGTAATGACGATGGATCACTCAAATTGCGTCGTGATTCAATACATCGTCCTCCAGCAGACTTCTCTCCATGCGTCTATTGCTGCCTCGGGCACTTTATGGCCGTTCTGCTGTGAGTCAAAGATTTTCGAATCGGACGAAAAACTGATAGTGAATTGTAACGTTCAGGGCCTCCTAATGACGATGGAACACTCAAATTGCGTCCCGATTCAATACATCGTCCTCCAGCAGACTTGTCTCCATGCGTCTATTGCTGCCTCGGGCACTTTATGGCCGTTCTGCTGTGAGTCAAAGATTTTCGAATCGGACGAAAAACTGATAGTGAATTGTAACGTTCAGGGCCACCTAATGACGATGGATCACTTAAATTGCGTCCCGATTCAATACATCGTCCTCCAGCCGACTTGACTCCATGGGTCTATTGCTGCCTCGGGCACCTTATGGCCGTTCTGCTGTGAGTCTAGATTATCGAATGGGACAAAAAACTGATAGTGAATTGTAACGTTCAGGGCCTCCTAATGACGATGGATCACTCAAATTGCGTCCCGATTCAATACATCGTCCTCCAGCAGACTTGTCTCCATGGGTCTATTGCTGCCTCGGGCACCTTATGGCCGTTCTGCTGTGAGTCTTGATTATCGAATGGGACGAAAAACTGATAGTGAATTGTAACGTTCAGGGTCTCCTAATGACGATGGATCACTGAAATTGCGTCCCGATTCAATACATCGTCCTCCAGCAGACTTGTCTCCATGGGTCGATTGCTGCCTCGGGCACCTAATGGCCGTTCTGCTGAGAGTCAAAGATTTTCGAATCGGACGAAAAACTGATAGTGAATTGTAACATTCAGGGCCACCTAATGACGATGGACCACGCAAATTGCGTCCCGATTCAATACATCGTCGTCCAGCCGAGTTGACTCCATGGGTCTATTGCTGCCTCGGGCACCTTATGGCCGTTCTGCTGTGAATCTAGATTATCGAATGGGACGAAAAACTGATAGTGAATTGTAACGTTCAGGGCCACCTAATGACGATGGATCACTCAAATTACGTCCCGATTCAATACATCGTCCCCAGCCGACTTGACTCCATGGGACTATTGCTGCCTCGGGCACCTTATGGCCGTTCTGCTGTGAGTCTAGATTATAGAATGGGATGAAAAACTGATAGTGAATTGTAACGTTCAGGACCACCTAATGACGATGGATCACTCAAATTGCGTCCCGATTCAATACATCGTCCTCAGGCAGACTTGTCTCCATGGGTCTATTGCTGCCTCGGGCACCTTATGGCAGGCCTGCTGTGACTCAAAGATTTTCGAATGGGACGAAAAACTGATAGTGAATTGTAACGTTCAGGGCCTCCTAATGACGATGGAACACTCAAATTGCGTCCCGATTCAATACATCGTCCTCCAGCAGACTTGTCTCCATGCCTCTATTGCTGCCTCGGGCACCTAATGGCCGTTCTGCTGTGAGTCAAAGATTTTCGAATCGGACGAAAAACTGATAGTGAATTGTAACGTTCAGGGCCACCTAATGACGATGGATCACTCAAATTGCGTCCCGATTCAATACATCGTCTTCCAGCCGACTAGACTCCATGGGTCTATTGCTGCCTCGGGCACCTTATGGCCGTTCTGCTGAGATTCTAGATTATCGAATGGGACAAAAAACTGATAGTGAATTGTAACGTTCAGGGCCTCCTAATGACGATGGATCACTCAAATTGCGTCCCGATTCAATACATGGTCCTCCAGCCGACTTGACTCCATGGGTCTATTGCTGCCTCGGGCACCTTATGGCCGTTCTGCTGTGAGTCTAGATTATCGAATGGGACGAAAAACTAATAGTGAATTGTAACGTTCAGGGCCTCCTAATGACAATGGATCACTCAAATTGCGTCCCGATTCAATACATCGTCCTCCAGCAGACTTGTCTCCATGGGTCGATTGCTGCCTCGGGCACCTAATGGCCGTTCTGCTGTGAGTCAAAGATTTTCGAATCGGACGAAAAACTGATAGTGAATTGTAACATCCAGGGCCACCTAATGACGATGGACCACGCAAATTGCGTCCCGATTCAATACATCGTCCTCCAGCCGAGTTGACTCCATGGGACTATTGCTGCCTCGGGCACCTTATGGCCGTTCTGCTGTGAGTCTGGATTATCGAATGGGACGAAAAACTGATAGTGAATTGTAACGTTCAGGGCCTCCTAATGACGATGGATCACTCAAATTGCGTCCCGATTCAATACATCGTCCTCCAGCCGACTTGACTCCATGGGTCTATTGCTGCCTCGGGCACCTTATGGCCGTTCTGCTGTGAGCATTGATTATCGAATGGGACGAAAAATGATAGTGAATTGTAACGTTCAGGGTCTCCTAATGACGATGGATCACTCAAATTGCGTCCCGATTCAATACATCGTCCTCCAGCAGACTTGTCTCCATGGGTCGATTGCTGCCTCGGGCACCTAATGGCCGTTCTGCTGTGAGTCAAAGATTTTCGAATCGGACGAAAAACTGATAGTGAATTGTAACATTCAGGGCCACCTAATAACGATGGACCACGCAAATTGCGTCCCGATTCAATACATCGTCTTCCAGCCGAGTTGACTCCATGGGACTTTTGCTGCCTCGGGCACCTTATGGCCGTTCTGCTGTGAGTCTTGATTATCGAATGGGACGAAAAACTGATAGTGAATTGTAACGTTCAGGGTCTCCTAATGACGATGGATCACTCAAATTGCGTCCCGATTCAATACATCGTCCTCCAGCAGACTTGTCTCCATGGGTCGATTGCTGCTTCGGGCACCTAATGGCCGTTCTGCTGTGAGTCAAAGATTTTCGAATCGGACGAAAAACTGATAGTGAATTGTAACATTCAGGGACACCTAATGACGATGGACCACGCAAATTGCGTCCCGATTCAATCCATCGTCCTCCAGCCGAGTTGACTCCATGGGTCTATTGCTGCCTCGGGCACCTTATGGCCGTTCTGCTGTGAATCTAGATTATCCAATGGGACGAAAAACTGATAGTGAATTGTAACGTTCAGGGCCACCTAATGACGATGGATCACTCAAATTGCGTCCCGATTCAATACATCGTCCTCAGGCAGACTTGTCTCCATGGGTCTATTGCTGCCTCGGGCACCTTATGGCAGGCCTGCTGTGACTCAAAGATTTTCGAATCGGACGAAAAACTGATAGTGATTTGTAACATTCAGGGCCACCTAATGACGATGGACCACACAAATTGCGTCCCGATTCAGTACATCGTCCACTAGCCGACTTGACTCCATGGGACTATTGCTGCCTCGGGCACCTTATGGCCGTTCTGCTGTGAGTCTAGATTATAGAATGGGATGAAAAACTGATAGTGAATTGTAACGTTCAGGGCCTCCTAATGACGATGGATCACGCAAATTGCGTCCCGATTCAATACATCGTCCTCCAGCCGACTTGACTCCATGGGTCTATTGCTGCCTCGGGCACCTCATGGCCGTTCTGCTGTGAGTCTATATTATCGAATGGGACGAAAAACTGATAGTGAATTGTAACGTTCAGGGCCTCCTAATGACGATGGATCACTCAAATTGCGTCCCGATTCAATACATGGTCCTCCAGCCGACTTGACTCCATGGGTCTATTGCTGCCTCGGGCACCTTATGGCCGTTCTGCTGTGAGTCTAGATTATCGAATGGGACGAAAAACTAATAGTGAATTGTAACTTTCAGGGCCTCCTAATGACGATGGATCACCCAAATTGCGTCCCGATTCAATACATCGTCCTCCAGCAGCCTTGTCTCCATGGGTCGATTGCTGCCACGGGCACCTTATGGCCGTTCTGCTGTGAGTCAAAGATTTTCGAATCGGACGAAACACTGATAGTGATTTGTAACATTCAGGGCCACCTAATGACGATGGACCACACAAATTGCGTCCCGATTCAGTACATCGTCCACTAGCCGACTTGACTCCATTGGACTATTGCTGCCTCGGGCACCTTATGGCCGTTCTGCTGTGAGTCTAGATTATAGAATACGATGAAAAACTGATAGTGAATTGTAACGTTCAGGGCCACCTAATGACGATGGATCACTCAAATTGCGTCCCGATTCAATACATCGTCCTCCAGCAGACTTGTCTCCATGGGTTGATTGCTGCCTCGGGCACCTTATGGCAGGCCTGCTGTGACTCAAAGATTTTCGAATCCGACGAAAAACTAATAGTGAATCGTCCTAATGACGATGGAACACTCAAATTGCGTCCCGATTCAATACATCGTCCTCCAGCAGACTTGCCTCCATGGGTCTATTGCAGCCTCGGGCACCTTATGGCCGTTCTGCTGTGAGTCAAAGAGTTTCGAATCCGACGAAAAACTGATAGTGAATTGTAACAGTCAGGGCCACCTAATGACGATGGACCACACAAATTGCGTCCCGATTCAGTACATCGTCCTCCAGCCGACCTGACTCCATGTGTCTGTTGCTGCCTCAGGCACCTTATGGCCGTTCTGCTGTGAGTCTAGATTATCGAATGGGACGAAAAACTGATAGTGAATTGTAACGTTCAGGGCCACCTAATGACGATGGATCACTCAAATTGCGTCCCGATTCAATATATCGTCCTCCAGCAGACTTGTTTCCATGGGTCTATTGTTGCCTCGGGCACCTTATGGCCGTTCTGCTGTGAATCTAGATTATCGAATGGGACGAAAAACTGATAGTGAATTGTAACGTTCAGGGCCACCTAATGACGATGGATCACTCAAATTGCGTCCCGATTCAATACATCGTCCCCAGCCGACTTGTCTCCATGGGTCTATTGCTGCCTCGGGCACCTTATGGCCGTTCTGCTGTGAGTCTAGATTATCGAATGGGACGAAAAACTGATAGTGAATTGTAACGTTCAGGGCCACGTAATGACGATGGATCACTCAAATTGCGTCGTGATTCAATACATCGTCCTCCAGCAGACTTCTCTCCATGCGTCTATTGCTGCCTCGGGCACTTTATGGCCGTTCTGCTGTGAGTCAAAGATTTTCGAATCGGACGAAAAACTGATAGTGAATTGTAACGTTCAGGGCCTCCTAATGACGATGGAACACTCAAATTGCGTCCCGATTCAATACATCGTCCTCCAGCAGACTTGTCTCCATGCGTCTATTGCTGCCTCGGGCACTTTATGGCCGTTCTGCTGTGAGTCAAAGATTTTCGAATCGGACGAAAAACTGATAGTGAATTGTAACGTTCAGGGCCACCTAATGACGATGGATCACTTAAATTGCGTCCCGATTCAATACATCGTCCTCCAGCCGACTTGACTCCATGGGTCTATTGCTGCCTCGGGCACCTTATGGCCGTTCTGCTGTGAGTCTAGATTATCGAATGGGACAAAAAACTGATAGTGAATTGTAACGTTCAGGGCCTCCTAATGACGATGGATCACTCAAATTGCGTCCCGATTCAATACATCGTCCTCCAGCAGACTTGTCTCCATGGGTCTATTGCTGCGTCGGGCACCTTATGGCCGTTCTGCTGTGAGTCTTGATTATCGAATGGGACGAAAAACTGATAGTGAATTGTAACGTTCAGGGTCTCCTAATGACGATGGATCACTCAAATTGCGTCCCGATTCAATACATCGTCCTCCAGCAGACTTGTCTCCATGGGTCGATTGCTGCCTCGGGCACCTAAAGGCCGTTCTGCTGAGAGTCAAAGATTTTCGAATCGGACGAAAAACTGATAGTGAATTGTAACATTCAGGGCCACCTAATGACGATGGACCACGCAAATTGCGTCCCGATTCAATACATCGTCGTCCAGCCGAGTTGACTCCATGGGTCTATTGCTGCCTCGGGCACCTTATGGCCGTTCTGCTGTGAATCTAGATTATCGAATGGGACGAAAAACTGATAGTGAATTGTAACGTTCAGGGCCACCTAATGACGATGGATCACTCAAATTACGTCCCGATTCAATACATCGTCCCCAGCCGACTTGACTCCATGGGACTATTGCTGCCTCGGGCACCTTATGGCCGTTCTGCTGTGAGTCTAGATTATAGAATGGGATGAAAAACTGATAGTGAATTGTAACGTTCAGGACCACCTAATGACGATGGATCACTCAAATTGCGTCCCGATTCAATACATCGTCCTCAGGCAGACTTGTCTCCATGGGTCTATTGCTGCCTCGGGCACTTTATGGCAGGCCTGCTATGACTCAAAGATTTTCGAATGGGACGAAAAACTGATAGTGAATTGTAACGTTCAGGGCCTCCTAATGACGATGGAACACTCAAATTGCGTCCCGATTCAATACATCGTCCTCCAGCAGACTTGTCTCCATGCCTCTATTGCTGCCTCGGGCACCTAATGGCCGTTCTGCTGTGAGTAAAAGATTTTCGAATCGGACGAAAAACTGATAGTGAATTGTAACGTTCAGGGCCACCTAATGACGATGGATCACTCAAATTGCGTCCCGATTCAATACATCGTCTTCCAGCCGACTAGACTCCATGGGTCTATTGCTGCCTCGGGCACCTTATGGCCGTTCTGCTGAGATTCTAGATTATCGAATGGGACAAAAAACTGATAGTGAATTGTAACGTTCAGGGCCTCCTAATGACGATGGATCACTCAAATTGCGTCCCGATTCAATACATGGTCCTCCAGCCGACTTGACTCCATGGGTCTATTGCTGCCTCAGGCACCTTATGGCCGTTCTGCTGTGAGTCTAGATTATCGAATGGGACGAAAAACTAATAGTGAATTGTAACGTTCAGGGCCTCCTAATGACAATGGATCACTCAAATTGCGTCCCGATTCAATACATCGTCCTCCAGCAGACTTGTCTCCATGGGTCGATTGCTGCCTCGGGCACCTAATGGCCGTTCTGCTGTGAGTCAAAGATTTTCGAATCGGACGAAAAACTGATAGTGAATTGTAACATCCAGGGCCACCTAATGACGATGGACCACGCAAATTGCGTCCCGATTCAATACATCGTCCTCCAGCCGAGTTGACTCCATGGGACTATTGCTGCCTCGGGCACCTTATGGCCGTTCTGCTGTGAGTCTGGATTATCGAATGGGACGAAAAACTGATAGTGAATTGTAACGTTCAGGGCCTACTAATGACGATGGATCACTCAAATTGCGTCCCGATTCAATACATCGTCCTCCAGCCGACTTGACTCCATGGGTCTATTGCTGCCTCGGGCACCTTATGGCCGTTCTGCTGTGAGCATTGATTATCGAATGGGACGAAAAATGATAGTGAATTGTAACGTTCAGGGTCTCCTAATGACGATGGATCACTCAAATTGCGTCCCGATTCAATACATCGTCCTCCAGCAGACTTGTCTCCATGGGTCGATTGCTGCTTCGGGCACCTAATGGCCGTTCTGCTGTGAGTCAAAGATTTTCGAATCGGACGAAAAACTGATAGTGAATTGTAACATTCAGGGCCACCTAATGACGATGGACCACGCAAATTGCGTCCCGATTCAATACATCGTCCTCCAGCCGAGTTGACTCCATGGGTCTATTGCTGCCTCGGGCACCTTATGGCCGTTCTGCTGTGAATCTAGATTATCCAATGGGACGAAAAACTGATAGTGAATTGTAACGTTCAGGGCCACCTAATGACGATGGATCACTCAAATTGCGTCCCGATTCAATACATCGTTCTCAGGCAGACTTGTCTCCATGGGTCTATTGCTGCCTCGGGCACCTTATGGCAGGCCTGCTGTGACTCAAAGATTTTCGAATCGGACGAATAACTGATAGTGATTTGTAACATTCAGGGCCACCTAATGACGATGGACCACACAAATTGCGTCCCGATTCAGTACATCGTCCACTAGCCGACTTGACTCCATGGGACTATTGCTGCCTCGGGCACCTTATGGCCGTTCTGCTGTGAGTCTAGATTATAGAATGGGATGAAAAACTGATAGTGAATTGTAACGTTCAGGGCCTCCTAATGACGATGGATCACGCAAATTGCGTCCCGATTCAATACATCGTCCTCCAGCCGACTTGACTCCATGGGTCTATTGCTGCCTCGGGCACCTTATGGCCGTTCTGCTGTGAGTCTATATTATCGAATGGGACGAAAAACTGATAGTGAATTGTAACGTTCAGGGCCTCCTAATGACGATGGATCACTCAAATTGCGTCCCGATTCAATACATGGTCCTCCAGCCGACTTGACTCCATGGGTCTATTGCTGCCTCGGGCACCTTATGGCCGTTCTGCTGTGAGTCTAGATTATCGAATGGGACGAAAAACTAATAGTGAATTGTAACGTTCAGGGCCTCCTAATGACGATGGATCACCCAAATTGCGTCCCGATTCAATACATCGTCCTCCAGCAGACTTGTCTCCATGGGTCGATTGCTGCCTCGGGCACCTTATGGCAGGCCTGCTGTGACTCAAAGATTTTCGAATCCGACGAAAAACTAATAGTGAATTGTAACGTTCAGGGCCTCCTAATGACGATGGAACACTCAAATTGCGTCCCGATTCAATATATCGTCCTCCAGCCCACTTGTCTCCATGGGTCTATTGCTGCCTCGGGCACTTTATGGCCGTTCTGCTGTGAGTCAAAGAGTTTCGAATCGGACGAAAAACTGATGGTAAATTGGAACTTTCAGGGCCTCCTAATGACGATGGATCACTCAAATTGCGTCCCGATTCAATACATCGTCCTCCAGCCGACTTGACTCCATGGGTCTATTGCTGCTTCGGGCACCTTATGGCCGTTCTGCTGTGAGTCTTAATTATCGAATGGGACGAAAAACTGATAGTGAATTGTAACGTTCAGGGTCTCCTAATGACGATGGATCACTCAAATTGCGTCCCGATTCAATACATCGTCCTCCAGCAGACTTGTCTCCATGGGTCGATTGCTGCCTCGGGCACCTAATGGCCGTTCTGCTGTGAGTCAAAGATTTTCGAATCGGACGAAAAACTGATAGTGAATTGTAACATTCAGGGCCACCTAATGACGATGGACCACGCAAATTGCGTCCCGATTCAATACATCGTCCTCCAGCCGAGTTGACTCCATGGGTCTATTGCTGCCTCGGGCACCTTATGGCCGTTCTGCTGTGAATCTAGATTATCCAATGGGACGAAAAACTGATAGTGAATTGTAACGTTCAGGGCCACCTAATGACGATGGATCACTCAAATTGCGTCCCGATTCAATACATCGTTCTCAGGCAGACTTGTCTCCATGGGTCTATTGCTGCCTCGGGCACCTTATGGCAGGCCTGCTGTGACTCAAAGATTTTCGAATCGGACGAATAACTGATAGTGATTTGTAACATTCAGGGCCACCTAATGACGATGGACCACACAAATTGCGTCCCGATTCAGTACATCGTCCACTAGCCGACTTGACTCCATGGGACTATTGCTGCCTCGGGCACCTTATGGCCGTTCTGCTGTGAGTCTAGATTATAGAATGGGATGAAAAACTGATAGTGAATTGTAACGTTCAGGGCCTCCTAATGACGATGGATCACTCAAATTGCGTCCCGATTCAATACATGGTCCTCCAGCCGACTTGACTCCATGGGTCTATTGCTGCCTCGGGCACCTTATGGCCGTTCTGCTGTGAGTCTAGATTATCGAATGGGACGAAAAACTAATAGTGAATTGTAACGTTCAGGGCCTCCTAATGACGATGGATCACCCAAATTGCGTCCCGATTCAATACATCGTTCTCCAGCAGACTTGTCTCCATGGGTCGATTGCTGCCTCGGGCACCTTATGGCAGGCCTGCTGTGACTCAAAGATTTTCGAATCCGACGAAAAACTAATAGTGAATTGTAACGTTCAGGGCCTCCTAATGACGATGGAACACTCAAATTGCGTCCCGATTCAATATATCGTCCTCCAGCCCACTTGTCTCCATGGGTCTATTGCTGCCTCGGGCACTTTATGGCCGTTCTGCTGTGAGTCAAAGAGTTTCGAATCGGACGAAAAACTGATGGTAAATTGGAACTTTCAGGGCCTCCTAATGACGATGGATCACTCAAATTGCGTCCCGATTCAATACATCGTCCTCCAGCCGACTTGACTCCATGGGTCTATTGCTGCTTCGGGCACCTTATGGCCGTTCTGCTGTGAGTCTTAATTATCGAATGGGACGAAAAACTGATAGTGAATTGTAACGTTCAGGGTCTCCTAATGACGATGGATCACTCAAATTGCGTCCCGATTCAATACATCGTCCTCCAGCAGACTTGTCTCCATGGGTCGATTGCTGCCTCGGGCACCTAATGGCCGTTCTGCTGTGAGTCAAAGATTTTCGAATCGGACGAAAAACTGATAGTGAATTGTAACATTCAGGGCCACCTAATGACGATGGACCACGCAAATTGCGTCCCGATTCAATACATCGTCCTCCAGCCGAGTTGACTCCATGGGTCTATTGCTGCCTCGGGCACCTTATGGCCGTTCTGCTGTGAATCTAGATTATCGAATGGGACGAAAAACTGATAGTGAATTGTAACGTTCAGGGCCACCTAATGACGATGGATCACTCAAATTGCGTCCCGATTCAATACATCGTCTTCCAGCCGACTAGACTCCATGGGTCTATTGCTGCCTCGGGCACCTTATGGCCGTTCTGCTGAGATTCTAGATTATCGAATGGGACAAAAAACTGATAGTGAATTGTAACGTTCAGGGCCTCCTAATGACGATGGATCACTCAAATTGCGTCCCGATTCAATACATCGTCCTCCAGCAGACTTGTCTCCATGGGTCTATTGCTGCCTCGGGCACCTTATGGCCGTTCTGCTGTGAGACTAGATTATCGAATGGGACGAAAAACTGATAGTGAATTGTAACGTTCAGGGCCACCTAATGACGATAGATCTCTCAAATTGCGTCCCGATTCAATACATCGTCCTCCAGCCGACTTGACTCCATGGGTTTATTGTTGCCTCGGGCACCTTATGGCCGTTCTGCTGTGAGTCTAGATTATCGAATGGGACGAAAAACTGATAGTGAATTGTAACGTTCAGGGCCTCCTAATGACGATGGATCACTCAAATTGCGTCCCGATTCAATACATCGTCCTCCAGCCGACTTGACTCCATGGGTCTATTGCTGCCTCGGGCACCTTATGGCCGTTCTGCTGTGAGTCTAGATTATCGAATGGGACGAAAAACTGATAGTGAATTGTAACGTTCAGGGCCTCCTAATGACGATGGATCACTCAAATTGCGTCCCGATTCAATACATGGTCCTCCAGCCGACTTGACTCCATGGGTCTATTGCTGCCTCGGGCACCTTATGGCCGTTCTGCTGTGAGTCTAGATTATCGAATGGGACGAAAAACTAATAGTGAATTGTAACGTTCAGGGCCTCCTAATGACGATGGATCACTCAAATTGCGTCCCGATTCAATACATCGTCCTCCAGCAGACTTGTCTCCATGGGTCGATTGCTGCCACGGGCACCTTATGGCCGTTCTGCTGTGAGTCAAAGATTTTCGAATCGGACGAAAAACTGATAGTGATTTGTAACATTCAGGGCCACCTAATGACGATGGACCACACAAATTGCGTCCCGATTCAGTACATCGTCCACTAGCCGACTTGACTCCATGGGACTATTGCTGCCTCGGGCACCTTATGGCCGTTCTGCTGTGAGTCTAGATTATAGAATGGGATGAAAAACTGATAGTGAATTGTAACGTTCAGGGCCACCTAAAGACGATGGATCACTCAAATTGCGTCCCGATTCAATACATCGTCCTCCAGCAGACTTGACTCCGTGGGTCTATTGCTGCCTCGGGCACCTTATGGCAGGCCTGCTGTGACTCAAAGATTTTCGAATCGGACGAAAAACTAATAGTGAATTGTAACGTTCAGGGCCTCCTAATGACGATGGAACACTCAAATTACGTCCCGATTCAATACATCGTCCTCCAGCAGACTTGTCTCCATGCGTCTATTGCTGCCTCGGGCACCTAATGGCCGTTCTGCTGTGAGTCAAAGATTTTCGAAACGGACGAAAAACTGATAGTGAATTGTAACGTTCAGGGCCACCTAATGACGATGGATCACTCAAATTGCGTCCCGATTCAATACATCGTCTTCCAGCCGACTAGACTCCATGGGTCTATTGCTGCCTCGGGCACCTTATGGCCGTTCTGCTGAGATTCTAGATTATCGAATGGGACAAAAAACTGATAGTGAATTGTAACGTTCAGGGCCTCCTAATGACGATGGATCACTCAAATTGCGTCCCGATTCAATACATGGTCCTCCAGCCGACTTGACTCCATGGGTCTATTGCTGCCTCGGGCACCTTATGGCCGTTCTGCTGTGAGTCTAGATTATCGAATGGGACGAAAAACTAATAGCGAATTGTAACGTTCAGGGCCTCCTAATGACGATGGATCACTCAAATTGCGTCCCGATTCAATACATCGTCCTCCAGCAGACTTGTCTCCATGGGTCGATTGCTGCCTCGGGCACCTAATGGCCGTTCTGCTGTGAGTCAAAGATTTTCGAATCGGACGAAAAACTGATAGTGAATTGTAACATTCAGGGCCACCTAATGACGATGGACCACGCAAATTGCGTCCCGATTCAATACATCGTCCTCCAGCCGAGTTGACTCCATGGGACTATTGCTGCCTCGGGCACCTTATGGCCGTTCTGCTGTGAGTCTAGATTATAGAATGGGATGAAAAACTGATAGTGAATTGTAACGTTCAGGGCCACCTAAAGACGATGGATCACTCAAATTGCGTCCCGATTCAATACATCGTCCTCCAGCAGACTTGACTCCGTGGGTCTATTGCTGCCTCGGGCACCTTATGGCAGGCCTGCTGTGACTCAAAGATTTTCGAATCGGACGAAAAACTAGTAGTGAATTGTAACGTTCAGGGCCTCCTAATGACGATGGAACACTCAAATTACGTCCCGATTCAATACATCGTCCTCCAGCAGACTTGTCTCCATGGGTCTATTGCAGCCTCGGGCACCTTATGGCCGTTCTGCTGTGAGTCAAAGATTTTCGAATCGGACGAAAAACTGATAGTGAATTGTAACATTCAAGGCCACCTAATGACGATGGACCACACAAATTGCGTCCCGATTCAGTACATCGTCCTCCAGCCGACCTGACTCCGTGTGTCTGTTGCTGCCCCAGGCACCTTATGGCCGTTGTGCTGTGAGTCTAGATTATCGAATGGGACGAAAAACTGATAGTGAATTGTAACGTTCAGGGCCACCTAATGACGATGGATCACTCAAATTGCGTTCGATTCAATATATCGTCCTCCAGCCGACTTGTCTCCATGGGTCTATTGCTGCCTCGGGCACCTTATGGCCGTTCTGCTGTGAGTCAAAGAGTTTCGAATCGGACGAAAAACTGATGGTAAATTGGAACGTTCAGGGCCTCCTAATGACGATGGATCACTCAAATTGCGTCCCGATTCAATACATCGTCCTCCAGCCGACTTGACGCCATGGGTCTATTGCTACCTCGGGCACCTTATGGCCGTTCTGCTGTGAGTCTTGATTATCGAATGGGACGAAAAACTGATAGTGAATTGTAACGTTCAGGGTCTCCTAATGACGATGGATCACTCAAATTGCGTCCCGATTCAATACATCGTCCTCCAGCAGACTTGTCTCCATGGGTCTATTGCTGCCTCGGGCACCTTATGGCAGGCCTGCTGTGACTCAAAGATTTTCGAATCGGACGAAAAACTGATAGTGAATTGTAACGTTCAGGTTCTCCTAATGACGATGGAACACTCAAATTGCGTCCCGATTCAATACATCGTCCTCCAGCAGACTTGTCTCCATGCGTCTATTGCTGCCTCGGGCACCTAATGGCCGTTCTGCTGTGAGTCAAAGATTTTCGAATCGGACGAAAAACTGATAGTGAATTGTAACGTTCAGGGCCACCTAATGACGATGGATCACTCAAATTGCGTCCCGATTCAATACATCGTCTTCCAGCCGACTAGACTCCATGGGTCTATTGCTGCCTCGGGCACCTTATGGCCGTTCTGCTGAGATTCTAGATTATCGAATGGGACAAAAAACTGATAGTGAATTGTAACGTTCAGGGCCTCCTAATGACGATGGATCACTCAAATTGCGTCCCGATTCAATACATCGTCCTCCAGCAGACTTGTCTCCATGGGTCTATTGCTGCCTCGGGCACCTTATGGCCGTTCTGCTGCGAGTCTAGATTATCGAATGGGACAAAAAACTGATAGTGAATTGTAACGTTCAGGGCCTCCTAATGACGATGGATCACTCAAATTGCTTCCCGATTCAATACATCGTCCTCCAGCAGACTTGTCTCCATGGGTCTATTGCTGCCTCGGGCACCTTATGGCCGTTCTGCTGTGAGTCTTGATTATCGAATGGGACGAAAAACTGATAGTGAATTGTAACGTTCAGGGTCTCCTAATGACGATGGATCACTCAAATTGCGTCCCGATTCAATACATCGTCCTCCAGCAGACTTGTCTCCATGGGTCGATTGCTGCCTCGGGCACCTAATGGCCGTTCTGCTGAGAGTCAAAGATTTTCGAATCGGACGAAAAACTGATAGTGAATTGTAACATTCAGGGCCACCTAATGACGATGGACCACGCAAATTGCGTCCCGATTCAATACATCGTCCTCCAGCCGAGTTGACTCCATGGGTCTATTGCTGCCTCGGGCACCTTATGGCCGTTCTGCTGTGAATCTAGATTATCGAATGGGACGAAAAACTGATAGAGAATTGTAACGTTCAGGGCCACCTAATGACGATGGATCACTCAAATTACGTCCCGATTCAATACATCGTCCCCAGCCGACTTGACTCCATGGGACTATTGCTGCCTCGGGCACCTTATGGCCGTTCTGCTGTGAGTCTAGATTATAGAATGGGATGAAAAACTGATAGTGAATTGTAACGTTCAGGACCACCTAATGACGATGGATCACTCAAATTGCGTCCCGATTCAATACATCGTCCTCAGGCAGACTTGTCTCCATGGGTCTACTGCCTCGGGCACCTTATGGCAGGCCTGCTGTGACTCAAAGATTTTCGAATGAGACGAAAAACTGATAGTGAATTGTAACGTTCAGGGCCTCCTAATGACGATGGAACACTCAAATTGCGTCCCGATTCAATACATCGTCCTCCAGCAGACTTGTCTCCATGCGTCTATTGCTGCCTCGGGCACCTAATGGCCGTTCTGCTGTGAGTCAAAGATTTTCGAATCGGACGAAAAACTGATAGTGAATTGTAACGTTCAGGGCCACCTAATGACGATGGATCACTCAAATTGCGTCCCGATTCAATACATCGTCTTCCAGCCGACTAGACTCCATGGGTCTATTGCTGCCTCGGGCACCTTATGGCCGTTCTGCTGAGATTCTAGATTATCGAATGGGACAAAAAACTGATAGTGAATTGTAACGTTCAGGGCCTCCTAATGACGATGGATCACTCAAATTGCGTCCCGATTCAATACATGGTCCTCCAGCCGACTTGACTCCATGGGTCTATTGCTGCCTCGGGCACCTTATGGCCGTTCTGCTGTGAGTCTAGATTATCGAATGGGACGAAAAACTAATAGTGAATTGTAACGTTCAGGGCCTCCTAATGACGATGGATCACTCAAATTGCGTCCCGATTTAATACATCGTCCTCCAGCAGACTTGTCTCCATGGGTCGATTGCTGCCTCGGGCACCTAATGGCCGTTCTGCTGTGAGTCAAAGATTTTCGAATCGGACGAAAAACTGATGGTGAATTGTAACATTCAGGGCCACCTAATGACGATGGACCACGCAAATTGCGTCCCGATTCAATACATCGTCCTCCAGCCGAGGACTATTGCTGCCTCGGGCACCTTATGGCCGTTCTGCTGTGAATCTAGATTATCCAATGGGACGAAAAACTGATAGTGAATTGCAACGTTCAGGGCCACCTAATGACGATGGATCACTCAAATTGCGTCCCGATTCAATACATCGTCCTCAGGCAGACTTGTCTCCATGGGTCTATTGCTGCCTCGGGCACCTTATGGCAGGCCTGCTGTGACTCAAAGATTTTCGAATCGGACGAAAAACTGATAGTGATTTGTAACATTCAGGGCCACCTAATGACGATGGACCACACAAATTGCGTCCCGATTCAGTACATCGTCCACTAGCCGACTTGACTCCATGGGACTATTGCTGCCTCGGGCACCTTATGGCCGTTCTGCTGTGAGTCTATATTATCGAATGGGACGAAAAACTGATAGTGAATAGTAACGTTCAGGGCCTCCTAATGACGATGGATCACTCAAATTGCGTCCCGATTCAATACATGGTCCTCCAGCCGACTTGACTCCATGGGTCTATTGCTGCCTCGGGCACCTTATGGCCGTTCTGCTGTGAGTCTAGATTATCGAATGGGACGAAAAACTAATAGTGAATTGTAACGTTCAGGGCCTCCTAATGACGATGGATCACCCAAATTGCGTCCCGATTCAATACATCGTCCTCCAGCAGACTTGTCTCCATGGGTCGATTGCTGCCACGGGCACCTTATGGCCGTTCTGCTGTGAGTCAAAGATTTTCGAATCGGACGAAACACTGATAGTGATTTGTAACATTCAGGGCCACCTAATGACGATGGACCACACAAATTGCGTCCCGATTCAGTACATCGTCCACTAGCCGACTTGACTCCATGGGACTATTGCTGCCTCGGGCACCTTATGGCCGTTCTGCTGTGAGTCTAGATTATAGAATGGGATGAAAAACTGATAGTGAATTGTAACGTTCAGGGCCACCTAATGACGATGGATCACTCAAATTGCGTCCCGATTCAATACATCGTCCTCCAGCAGACTTGTCTCCATGGGTCGATTGCTGCCTCGGGCACCTTATGGCAGGCCTGCTGTGACTCAAAGATTTTCGAATCCGACGAAAAACTAATAGTGAATTGTAACGTTCAGGGCCTCCTAATGACGATGGAACACTCAAATTGCGTCCCGATTCAATATATCGTCCTCCAGCCCACTTGTCTCCATGGGTCTATTGCTGCCTCGGGCGCTTTATGGCCGTTCTGCTGTGAGTCAAAGAGTTTCGAATCGGACGAAAAACTGATGGTAAATTGGAACGTTCAGGGCCTCCTAATGACGATGGATCACTCAAATTGCGTCCCGATTCAATACATCGTCCTCCAGCCGACTTGACTCCATGGGTCTATTGCTGCTTCGGGCACCTTATGGCCGTTCTGCTGTGAGTCTTAATTATCGAATGGGACGAAAAACTGGTAGTGAATTGTAACGTTCAGGGTCTCCTAATGACGATGGATCACTCAAATTGCGTCCCGATTCAATACATCGTCCTCCAGCAGACTTGTCTCCATGGGTCGATTGCTGCCTCGGGCACCTAATGGCCGTTCTGCTGTGAGTCAAAGATTTTCGAATCGGACGAAAAACTGATAGTGAATTGTAACATTCAGGGCTACCTAATGACGATGGACCACGCAAATTGCGTCCCGATTCAATACTTCGTCCTCCAGCCGAGTTGACTCCATGGGTCTATTGCTGCCTCGGGCACCTTATGGCCGTTCTGCTGTGAATCTAGATTATCGAATGGGACGAAAAACTGATAGTGAATTGTAACGTTCAGGGCCACCTAATGACGATGGATCACTCAAATTGCGTCCCGATTCAATACATCGTCCTCAGGCAGACTTGTCTCCATGGGTCTATTGCTGCCTCGGGCACCTTATGGCAGGCCTGCTGTGACTCAAAGATTTTCGAATCGGACGAAAAACTGATAGTGAATTGTAACGTTCAGGGCCTCCTAATGACGATGGAACACTCAAATTGCGTCCCGATTCAATACATCGTCCTCCAGCAGACTTGTCTCTTTGCGTCTATTGCTGCCTCGGGCACCTGATGGCCGTTCTGCTGTGAGTCAAAGATTTTCGAATCGGACGAAAAACTGATAGTGAATTGTAACGTTCAGGGCCACCTAATGACGATGGATCACTCAAATTGCGTCCCGATTCAATACATCGTCTTCCAGCCGACTAGACTCCATGGGTCTATTGCTGCCTCGGGCACCTTATGGCCGTTCTGCTGAGATTCTAGATTATCGAATGGGACAAAAAACTGATAGTGAATTGTAACGTTCAGGGCCTCCTAATGACGATGGATCACTCAAATTGCGTCCCGATTCAATACATCGTCCTCCAGCAGACTTGTCTCCATGGGTCTATTGCGGCCTCGGGCACCTTATGGCCGTTCTGCTGTGAGACTAGATTATCGAATGGGACGAAAAACTGATAGTGAATTGTAACGTTCAGGGCCACCTAATGACGATAGATCTCTCAAATTGCGTCCCGATTCAATACATCGTCCTCCAGCCGACTTGACTCCATGGGTTTATTGCTGCCTCGGGCACCTTATGGCCGTTCTGCTGTGAGTCTAGATTATCGAATGGGACGAAAAGCTGATAGTGAATTGTAACGTTCAGGGCCTCCTAATGACGATGGATCACTCAAATTGCGTCCCGATTCAATACATGGTCCTCCAGCCGACTTGACTCCATGGGTCTATTGCTGCCTCGGGCACCTTATGATCGTTCTGCTGTGAGTCTAGATTATCGAATGGGACGAAAAACTGATAGTGAATTGTAACGTTCAGGGCCTCCTAATGACGATGGATCACTCAAATTGCGTCCCGATTCAATACATGGTCCTCCAGCCGACTTGACTCCATGGGTCTATTGCTGCCTCGGGCACCTTATGGCCGTTCTGCTGTGAGTCTAGATTATCGAATGGGACGAAAAACTAATAGTGAAATGTAACGTTCAGGGCCTCCTAATGACGATGGATCACTCAAATTGCGTCCCGATTCAATACATCGTCCTCCAGCAGACTTGTCTCCATGGGTCGATTGCTGCCACGGGCACCTTATGGCCGTTCTGCTGTGAGTCAAAGATTTTCGAATCGGACGAAAAACTGATAGTGATTTGTAACATTCAGGGCCACCTAATGACGATGGACCACACAAATTGCGTCCCGATTCAGTACATCGTCCACTAGCCGACTTGACTCCATGGGACTATTGCTGCCTCGGGCACCTTATGGCCGTTCTGCTGTGAGTCTAGATTATAGAATGGGATGAAAAACTGATAGTGAATTGTAACGTTCAAGGCCACCTAAAGACGATGGATCACTCAAATTGCGTCCCGATTCAATACATCGTCCTCCAGCAGACTTGACTCCGTGGGTCTATTGCTGCCTCGGGCACCTTATGGCAGGCCTGCTGTGACTCAAAGATTTTCGAATCGGACGAAAAACTAATTGTGAATTGTAACGTTCAGGGCCTCCTAATGACGATGGAACACACAAATTGCGTCCCGATTCAATACATCGTCCTCCAGCAGACTTGTCTCCATGGGTCTATTGCAGCCTCGGGCACCTTATGGCCGTTCTGCTGTGAGTCAAAGATTTTCGAATCGGACGAAAAACTGATAGTGAATTGTAACATTCAAGGCCACCTAATGACGATGGAACACACAAATTGCGTCCCGATTCAGTACATCGTCCTCCAGCCGACCTGACTCCGTGTGTCTGTTGCTGCCTCAGGCACCTTATGGCCGTTCTGCTGTGAGTCTAGATTATCGAATGGGACGAAAAACTGATAGTGAATTGTAACGTTCAGGGCCACCTAATGACGATGGATCACTCAAATTGCGTCCCGATTCAATATATCGTCCTCCACCAGACTTGTTTCCATGGGTCTATTGTTGCCTCGGGCACCTTATGGCCGTTCTGCTGTGAGTCAAAGATTTTCGAATCGGACGAAAAACTGATAATGAATTGTAACTTTCAGGGCAACTTAATGACGATGGATCACTCAAATTGCGTTCGATTCAATATATCGTCCTCCAGCCGACTTGTCTCCATGGGTCTATTGCTGCCTCGGGCACCTTATGGCCGTTCTGCTGTGAGTCAAAGAGTTTCGAATCGGACGAAAAACTGATGGTAAATTGGAACGTTCAGGGCCTCCTAATGACGATGGATCACTCAAATTGCGTCCCGATTCAATACATCGTCCTCCAGCCGACTTGACTCCATGGGTCTATTGCTGCCTCGGGCACCTTATGGCCGTTCTGCTGTGAATCTAGATTATCGAATGGGACGAAAAACTGATAGTGAATTGTAACGTTCAGGGCCACCTAATGACGATGGATCACTCAAATTGCGTCCCGATTCAATACATCGTCCTCAGGCAGACTTGTCTCCATGGGTCTATTGCTGCCTCGGGCACCTTATGGCAGGCCTGCTGTGACTCAAAGATTTTCGAATCGGACGAAAAACTGATAGTGAAATGTAACGTTCAGGGCCTCCTAATGACGATGGAACACTCAAATTGCGTCCCGATTCAATACATCGTCCTCCAGCAGACTTGTCTCCATGCGTCTATTGCTGCCTCGGGCACCTAATGGCCGTTCTGCTGTGAGTCAAAGATTTTCGAATCGGACGAAAAACTGATAGTGAATTGTAACGTTCAGGGCCACCTAATGACGATGGATCACTCAAATTGCGTCCCGATTCAATACATCGTCTTCCAGCCGACTAGACTCCATGGGTCTATTGCTGCCTCGGGCACCTTATGGCCGTTCTGCTGAGATCCTAGATTATCGAATGGGACAAAAAACTGATAGTGAATTGTAACGTTCAGGGCCTCCTAATGACGATGGATCACTCAAATTGCGTCCCGATTCAATACATCGTCCTCCAGCAGACTTGTCTCCATGGGTCTATTGCTGCCTCGGGCACCTTATGGCCGTTCTGCTGTGATACTAGATTATCGAATGGGACGAAAAACTGATAGTGAATTGTAACGTTCAGGGCCTCCTAATGACGATGGATCACTCAAATTGCGTCCCGATTCAATACATCGTCCTCCAGCAGACTTGTCTCCATGGGTCGATTGCTGCCTCGGGCACCTAATGGCCGTTCTGCTGTGAATCAAAGATTTTCGAATCGGACGAAAAACTGATAGTGAATTGTAACATTCAGGGCCACCTAATGACGATGGACCACGCAAATTGCGTCCCGATTCAATACATCGTCCTCCAGCCGAGTTGACTCCATGGGACTATTGCTGCCTCGGGCACCTTATGGCCGTTCTGCTGTGAGTCTGGATTATCGAATGGGACGAAAAACTGATAGTGAATTGTAACGTTCAGGGCCTCCTAATGACGATGGATCACACAAATTGCGTCCCGATTCAATACATGGTCCTCCAGCCGACTTGACTCCATGGGTCTATTGCTGCCTCGGGCACCTTATGGCCGTTCTGCTGTGAGTCTTGATTATCGAATGGGACGAAAAACTGATAGTGAATTGTAACGTTCAGGGTCTCCTAATGACGATGGATCACTCAAATTGCGTCCCGATTCAATACATCGTCCTCCAGCAGACTTGTCTCCATGGGTCGATTGCTGCCTGGGGCACCTAATGGCCGTTCTGCTGTGAGTCAAAGATTTTCGAATCGGACGAAAAACTGATAGTGAATTGTAACATTCAGGGCCACCTAATGACGATGGACCACGCAAATTGCGTCCCGATTCAATACATCGTCCTCAGGCAGACTTGTCTCCATGGGTCGATTGCTGCCACGGGCACCTTATGGCCGTTCTGCTGTGAGTCAAAGATTTTCGAATCGGACGAAAAACTGATAGTGATTTGTAACATTCAGGGCCACTTAATGACGATGGACCACACAAATTGCGTCCCGATTCAGTACATCGTCCACTAGCCGACTTGACTCCATGGGACTATTGCTGCCTCGGGCACCTTATGGCCGTTCTGCTGTGAGTCTAGATTATAGAATGGGGAGAAAAAATGATAGTGAATTGTAACGTTCAGGGCCACCTAATGACGATGGATCACTCAAATTGCGTCCCGATTCAATACATCGTCCTCCAGCAGACTTGTCTCCATGGGTCTATTGCTGCCTCGGGCACCTTATGGCAGGCCTGCTGTGACTCAAAGATTTTCGAATCGGACGAAAAACTAATAGTGAATTGTAACGTTCAGGGCCTCCTAATGACGATGGAACACTGAAATTGCGTCCCGAATCAATACATCGTCCTCCAGAGGACTTGTCTCCATGGGTCTATTGCAGCCTCGGGCACCTTATGGCCGTTCTGCTGTGAGTCAAAGATTTTCGAATCGGACGAAAAACTGATAGTGAATTGTAACATTCAGGGCCACCTAATGACGATGGACCACACAAATTGCGTCCCGATTCAGTACATCGTCCTCCAGCCGACCTGACTCCATGTGTCTGTTGCTGCCTCAGGCACCTTATGGCCGTTCTGCTGTGAGGCTAGATTATCGAATGGGACGAAAAACTGATAGTGAATTGTAACGTTCAGGGCCACCTAATGACGATGGATCACTCAAATTGCGTCCCGATTCAATATATCGTCCTCCAGCAGACTTGTTTCCATGGGTCTATTGTTGCCTCGGGCACCTTATGGCCGTTCTGCTGTGAGTCAAAGATTTTCGAATCGGACGAAAAACTGATAATGAATTGTAACTTTCAGGGCAACTTAATGACGATGGATCACTCAAATTGCGTTCGATTCAATATATCGTCCTCCAGCCGACTTGTCTCCATGGGTCTATTGCTGCCTCGGGCACCTTATGGCCGTTCTGCTGTGAGTCAAAGAGTTTCGAATCGGACGAAAAACTGATGGTAAATTGGAACGTTCAGGGCCTCCTAATGACGATGGATCACTCAAATTGCGTCCCGATTCAATACATCGTCCTCCAGCAGACTTGTCTCCATGGGTCTATTGCTGCCTCGGGCACCTTATGGCAGGCCTGCTGTGACTCAAAGATTTTCGAATCGGACGAAAAACTAATAGTGAATTGTAACGTTCAGGGCCTCCTAATGACGATGGAACACTGAAATTGCGTCCCGAATCAATACATCGTCCTCCAGAGGACTTGTCTCCATGGGTCTATTGCAGCCTCGGGCACCTTATGGCCGTTCTGCTGTGAGTCAAAGATTTTCGAATCGGACGAAAAACTGATAGTGAATTGTAACATTCAGGGCCACCTAATGACGATGGACCACACAAATTGCGTCCCGATTCAGTACATCGTCCTCCAGCCGACCTGACTCCATGTGTCTGTTGCTGCCTCAGGCACCTTATGGCCGTTCTGCTGTGAGGCTAGATTATCGAATGGGACGAAAAACTGATAGTGAATTGTAACGTTCAGGGCCACCTAATGACGATGGATCACTCAAATTGCGTCCCGATTCAATATATCGTCCTCCAGCAGACTTGTTTCCATGGGTCTATTGTTGCCTCGGGCACCTTATGGCCGTTCTGCTGTGAGTCAAAGATTTTCGAATCGGACGAAAAACTGATAATGAATTGTAACTTTCAGGGCAACTTAATGACGATGGATCACTCAAATTGCGTTCGATTCAATATATCGTCCTCCAGCCGACTTGTCTCCATGGGTCTATTGCTGCCTCGGGCACCTTATGGCCGTTCTGCTGTGAGTCAAAGAGTTTCGAATCGGACGAAAAACTGATGGTAAATTGGAACGTTCAGGGCCTCCTAATGACGATGGATCACTCAAATTGCGTCCCGATTCAATACATCGTCCTCCAGCCGACTTGACTCCATGGGTCTATTGCTGCCTCGGGCACCTTATGGCCGTTCTGCTGTGAATCTAGATTATCGAATGGGACGAAAAACTGATAGTGAATTGTAACGTTCAGGGCCACCTAATGACGATGGATCACTCAAATTGCGTCCCGATTCAATACATCGTCCTCAGGCAGACTTGTCTCCATGGGTCTATTGCTGCCTCGGGCACCTTATGGCAGGCCTGCTGTGACTCAAAGATTTTCGAATCGGACGAAAAACTGATAGTGAAATGTAACGTTCAGGGCCTCCTAATGACGATGGAACACTCAAATTGCGTCCCGATTCAATACATCGTCCTCCAGCAGACTTGTCTCCATGCGTCTATTGCTGCCTCGGGCACCTAATGGCCGTTCTGCTGTGAGTCAAAGATTTTCGAATCGGACGAAAAACTGATAGTGAATTGTAACGTTCAGGGCCACCTAATGACGATGGATCACTCAAATTGCGTCCCGATTCAATACATCGTCTTCCAGCCGACTAGACTCCATGGGTCTATTGCTGCCTCGGGCACCTTATGGCCGTTCTGCTGAGATTCTAGATTATCGAATGGGACAAAAAACTGATAGTGAATTGTAACGTTCAGGGCCTCCTAATGACGATGGATCACTCAAATTGCGTCCCGATTCAATACATCGTCCTCCAGCAGACTTGTCTCCATGGGTCTATTGCTGCCTCGGGCACCTTATGGCCGTTCTGCTGTGAGACTAGATTATCGAATGGGACGAAAAACTGATAGTGAATTGTAACGTTCAGGGCCTCCTAATGACGATGGATCACTCAAATTGCGTCCCGATTCAATACATCGTCCTCCAGCAGACTTGTCTCCATGGGTCGATTGCTGCCTCGGGCACCTAATGGCCGTTCTGCTGTGAATCAAAGATTTTCGAATCGGACGAAAAACTGATAGTGAATTGTAACATTCAGGGCCACCTAATGACGATGGACCACGCAAATTGCGTCCCGATTCAATACATCGTCCTCCAGCCGAGTTGACTCCATGGGACTATTGCTGCCTCGGGCACCTTATGGCCGTTCTGCTGTGAGTCTGGATTATCGAATGGGACGAAAAACTGATAGTGAATTGTAACGTTCAGGGCCTCCTAATGACGATGGATCACACAAATTGCGTCCCGATTCAATACATGGTCCTCCAGCCGACTTGACTCCATGGGTCTATTGCTGCCTCGGGCACCTTATGGCCGTTCTGCTGTGAGTCTTGATTATCGAATGGGACGAAAAACTGATAGTGAATTGTAACGTTCAGGGTCTCCTAATGACGATGGATCACTCAAATTGCGTCCCGATTCAATACATCGTCCTCCAGCAGACTTGTCTCCATGGGTCGATTGCTGCCTGGGGCACCTAATGGCCGTTCTGCTGTGAGTCAAAGATTTTCGAATCGGACGAAAAACTGATAGTGAATTGTAACATTCAGGGCCACCTAATGACGATGGACCACGCAAATTGCGTCCCGATTCAATACATCGTCCTCAGGCAGACTTGTCTCCATGGGTCGATTGCTGCCACGGGCACCTTATGGCCGTTCTGCTGTGAGTCAAAGATTTTCGAATCGGACGAAAAACTGATAGTGATTTGTAACATTCAGGGCCACTTAATGACGATGGACCACACAAATTGCGTCCCGATTCAGTACATCGTCCACTAGCCGACTTGACTCCATGGGACTATTGCTGCCTCGGGCACCTTATGGCCGTTCTGCTGTGAGTCTAGATTATAGAATGGGGAGAAAAAATGATAGTGAATTGTAACGTTCAGGGCCACCTAATGACGATGGATCACTCAAATTGCGTCCCGATTCAATACATCGTCCTCCAGCAGACTTGTCTCCATGGGTCTATTGCTGCCTCGGGCACCTTATGGCAGGCCTGCTGTGACTCAAAGATTTTCGAATCGGACGAAAAACTAATAGTGAATTGTAACGTTCAGGGCCTCCTAATGACGATGGAACACTGAAATTGCGTCCCGAATCAATACATCGTCCTCCAGAGGACTTGTCTCCATGGGTCTATTGCAGCCTCGGGCACCTTATGGCCGTTCTGCTGTGAGTCAAAGATTTTCGAATCGGACGAAAAACTGATAGTGAATTGTAACATTCAGGGCCACCTAATGACGATGGACCACACAAATTGCGTCCCGATTCAGTACATCGTCCTCCAGCCGACCTGACTCCATGTGTCTGTTGCTGCCTCAGGCACCTTATGGCCGTTCTGCTGTGAGGCTAGATTATCGAATGGGACGAAAAACTGATAGTGAATTGTAACGTTCAGGGCCACCTAATGACGATGGATCACTCAAATTGCGTCCCGATTCAATATATCGTCCTCCAGTAGACTTGTTTCCATGGGTCTATTGTTGCCTCGGGCACCTTATGGCCGTTCTGCTGTGAGTCAAAGATTTTCGAATCGGACGAAAAACTGATAGTGAATCGTAACTTTCAGGGCAACCTAATGACGATGGATCACTCAAATTGCGTCCCGATTCAATATATCGTCCTCCAGCCGACTTGTCTCCATGGGTCTATTGCTGCCTCGGGCACCTTATGGCCGTTCTGCTGTGAGTCAAAGAGTTTCGAATCGGACGAAAAACTGATAGTGAATTGTAACATTCAGGGCCACCTAATGACGATGGACCACGCAAATTGGGTCCCGATTCAATACATCGTCCTCCAGCCGAGTTGACTCCATGGGTCTATCGCTGCCACGGGCACCTTATGGCCGTTCTGCTGTGAATCTAGATTATCGAATGGGACGAAAAACTGATAATGAATTGTAACGTCAGGGCCACCTAATGACGATGGATCACTCAAACTGCGTCCCGATTCAATACATCGTCCTCCAGCCGACTTGACTCCATGGGTCTATTGCTGCCTCGGGCACCTTATGGCCGTTCTGCTGTGAGTCTAGAATATCGAACGGGACAAAAAACTAACAGTGAATTGTAACGTTCAGGGCCACCTAATGACGATGGATCACTCAAATTGCGTCCCGATTCAATACATCGTCCTCCAGCCGACTTGACTCCATGGGTCTATTGCTGCCTCGGGCACCTTATGGCCGTTCTGCTGTGAGTCTAGATTTTAGAATGGGACGAAAAACTGATAGTGAATTGTAACGTTCAGGGCCTCCTAAAGACGATGGATCACTCAAATTGCGTCCCGATTCAATACATCGTCCTCCAGCCGAATTGACTCCATGGGTCTATTGCTGCCTCGGGCACCTTATGGCCGTTCTGCTGTGAGTCTAGATTATCGAATGGGACGAAAAACTGATAGTGAATTGTAACGTTCAGGGCCACCTAATGACGATGGATAACTCAAATTGCGTCCCGATTCAATACATCGTCCTCCAGCAGACTTGTCTCCATGGGTCGAATGCTGCCTCGGGCACCTAATGGCCGTTCTGCTGTGAGTCAAAGATTTTCGAATCGGACGAAAAACTGATAGTGAATTGTAACATTCAGGGCCACCTAATGACGATGGACCACGCAAATTGCGTCCCGATTCAATACATCGTCCTCCAGCCGAGTTGACTCCTTGGGTCTATTGCTGCCTCGGGCACCTTATGGCCGTTCTGCTGTGAATCTAGATTATCGAATGGGACGAAAAACTGATAGTGAATTGTAACGTTCAGGGCCACCTAATGACGATGGATCACTCAAATTGCGTCCCGATTCAATACATCGTCCTCCAGCAGACTTGTCTCCATGGGTCTATTGCTGCCTCGGGCACCTTATGGCAGGCCTGCTGTGACTCAAAGATTTTCGAATCGGACGAAAAACTGATAGTGAATTGTAACATTCAGGGCCACCTAATGACGATAGACCACGCAAATTGCGTCCCGATTCTATACATCGTCCTCCAGCCGAGTAGACTCCATGGGTCTATTGCTGCCTCGGGCACCTTATGGCCGTTCTGCTGTGAATCTAGATTATCGAATGGGACGAAAAACTGATAGTGAATTGTAACGTTCGGGGCTACCTAATGACGATGGATCACTCAAATTACGTCCCGATTCAATACATCGTCCCCAGCCGACTTGACTCCATGGGACTATTTCTGCCTCGGGCACCTTATGGCCGTTCTGCTGTGAGTCTAGATTATAGAATGGGATGAAAAACTGATAGTGAATTGTAACGTTCAGGGCCACCTAATGACGATGGATCACTCAAATTGCGTCCCGATTCAATACATCGTCCTCCAGCAGACTTGTCTCCATGGGTCAATTGCTGCCTCGGGCACCTTATGGCAGGCCTGCTGTGACTCAAAGATTTTCGAATCGGACGAAAACCTGATGGTGAATTGTAACGTTCAGGGCCTCCTAATGACGATGGAACACTCAAATTGCGTCCCGATTCAATACATCGTCCTCCAGCAGACTTGTCTCCATGCGTCTATTGCTGCCTCGGGCACTTTATGGCCGTTCTGCTGCGAGTCAAAGATTTTCGAACCGGACGAAAAACTGATAATGTATTGTAACGTTCAGGGCCACCTAATGACGATGGATCACTCAAATTGCGTCCCGATTCAATACATCGTTCTCCAGCCTACTTGACTCCATGGGTCTATTGCTGCCTCGGGCACCTTATGGCCGTTCTGCTGTGAGTCTAGATTATCGAATGGGACAAAATACTGATAGTGAATTGTAACGTTCAGGGCCTCCTAATGACGATGGATCACTCAAATTGCGTCCCGATTCAATACATCGTAATCCAGCAGACTTGTCTCCATGGGTCTATTGCTGCCTCGGGTACCTTATGGCCGTTCTGCTGTGAGTCTAGATTATCGAATGGGACGAAAAACTGATAGTGAATTGTAACGTTCAGGGCCTCTTAATGACGATGGATCACTCAAATTGCGTCCCGATTCAATACATCGTCCTCCAGCCGACTTGACTCCATGGGTCTATTGCTGCCTCGGGCACCTTATGGCCGTTCTGCTGTGAGTCTAGATTATCGAATGGGACGAAAAACTGATAGTGAATTGTAACGTTCAGGGTCTCCTAATGACGATGGATCACTCAAATTGCGTCCCGATTCAATACATCGTCCTCAAGCAGACTTGTCTCCATGGGTCGATTGCTGCCTCGGGCACCTAATGGCCGTTCTGCTGTGAGTCAAAGATTTTAGAATCGGACGAAAAACTGATAGTGAATTGTAACATTCAGGGCCACCTAATGACGATAGACCACGCAAATTGCGTCCCGATTCAATACATCGTCCACCAGCCGAGTTGACTCCATGGGTCTATTGCTGCCTCGGGCACCTTATGGCCGTTCTGCTGTGAATCTAGATTATCGAATGGGACGAAAAACTGATAGTGAATTGTAACGTTCGTGGCCACCTAATGACGATGGATCACTCAAATTACGTCCCGATTCAATACATCGTCCCCAGCCGACTTGACTCCATGGGACTATTTCTGCCTCGGGCACCTTATGGCCGTTCTGCTGTGAGTCTAGATTATAGAATGGGATGAAAAACTGATAGTGAATTGTAACGTTCAGGGCCACCTAATGACGATGGAACACTCAAATTGCGTCCCGATTCAATACATCGTCCTCCAGCAGACTTGTCTCCATGGATCTATTGCAGCCTCGGGCACCTTATGGCCGTTCTGCTGTGAGTCAAAGATTTTCGAATCGGACGAAAAACTGATAGTGAATTGTAACATTAAGGGCCACCTAATGACGATGGACCACACAAATTGCGTCCCGATTCAGTACATCGTCCTCCAGCCGACCTGACTCCGTGTGTCTGTTGCTGCCTCAGGCACCTTATGGCCGTTCTGCTGTGAGTCTAGATTATCGAATGGGACGAAAAACTGATAGTGAATTGTAACGTTCAGGGCCACCTAATGACGATGGATCACTCAAATTGCGTCCCGATTCAATATATCGTCCTCCAGCAGACTTGTTTCCATGGGTCTATTGTTGCCTCGGGCACCATATGGCCGTTCTGCTGTGAGTCAAAGATTTTCGAATCGGACGAAAAACTGATAGTGAATTGTAACTTTCAGGGCAACCTAATGACGATGGATCACTCAAATTGCGTTCGATTCAATATATCGTCCTCCAGCAGACTTGTCTCAATGGGTCTATTGCTGCCTCGGGCACCTTATGGCCGTTCTGCTGTGAGTCAAAGAGTTTCGAATCGGACGAAAAACTGATGGTAAATTGGAACGTTCAGGGCCTCCTAATGACGATGGATCACTCAAATTGCGTCCCAATTCAATACATCGTCCTCCAGCAGACTTGTTTCCATGGGTCTATTGTTGCCTCGGGCACCTTATGGCCGTTCTGCTGTGAGTCAAAGATTTTCGAATCGGACGAAAAACTGATAGTGAATTGTAACTTTCAGGGCAACCTAATGACGTTGGATCACTCAAATTGCGTTCGATTCAATATATCGTCCTCCAGCCGACTTGTCTCCATGGGTCTATTGCTGCCTCGGGCACCTTATGGCCGTTCTGCTGTGAGTCAAAGAGTTTCGAATCGGACGAAAAACTGATGGTAAATTGGAACGTTCAGGGCCTCCTAATGACGATGGATCACTCAAATTGCGTCCCGATTCAATACATCGTCCTCCAGCCGACTTGACTCCATGGGTCTATTGCTGCCTCGGGCACCTTATGGCCGTTCTGCTGTGAGTCTTGATTATCGAATGGGACGATAAACTGATAGTGAATTGTAACGTTCAGGGTCTCCTAATGACGATGGATCACTCAAATTGCGTCCCGATTCAATACATCGTCCTCCAACAGACTTGTCTCCATGGGTCGATTGCTGCCTCGGGCACCTAATGGCTGTTCTGCTGTGAGTCAAAGATTTTCGAATCGGACGAAAAACTGATAGTGAATTGTAACATTCAGGGCCACCTAATGACGATGGAACACGCAAATTGCGTCCCGATTCAATACATCGTCCTCCAGCCGAGTTGACTCCATGGGTCTATTGCTGCCTCGGGCACCCTATGGCCGTTCTGCTGTGAATCTAGATTATCGAATGGGACGGAAAACTGATAGTGAATTGTAACGTTCAGGGCCACCTAATGACGATGGATCACTCAAATTGCGTCCCGATTCAATACATTGTCCTCCAGCAGACTTGTCTCCATGGGTCGATTGCTGCCTCGGGCACCTTATGGCCGTTCTGCTGTGAGTCAAAGATTTTCGAATCGGACGGAAAACTGATAGTGATTTGTAACATTCAGGGCCACCTAATGACGATGGACCACACAAATTGCGTCCCGATTCAGTACATCGTCCACTAGCCGACTTGACTCTATGGGACTATTGCTGCCTCGGGCACCTTATGGCCGTTCTGCTATGAGTCTAGATTATAGAATGGGATGAAAAACTGAAAGTGAATTGTAACGTTCAGGGCCACCTAATGACGATGGATCACTCAAATTGCGTCCCGATTCAATACATCAACCTCCAGCAGACTTGTCTCAATGGGTCTATTGCTGCCTCGGGCACCTTATGGCCGTTCTGCTGTGAGTCAAAGAGTTTCGAATCGGACGAAAAACTGATGGTAAATTGGAACGTTCAGGGCCTCCTAATGACGATGGATCACTCAAATTGCGTCCCGATTCAATACATCGTCCTCCAGCAGACTTGTCTCCATGGGTCGATTGCTGCCTCGGGCACCCTATGGCCGTTCTGCTGTGAGTCAAAGATTTTCGAATCGGACGAAAAACTGATAGTGATTTGTAACATTCAGGGCCACCTAATGACGATGGACCACACAAATTGCGTCCCGATTCAGTACATCGTCCACTAGCCGACTTGACTCTATGGGACTATTGCTGCCTCGGGCACCTTATGGCCGTTCTGCTGTGAGTCTAGATTATAGAATGGGATGAAAAACTGAAAGTGAATTGTAACGTTCAGGGCCACCTAATGACGATGGATCACTCAAATTGCGTCCCGATTCAGTACATCGTCCTCCAGCAGACTTGTCTCCATGGGTCTATTGCTGCCTCGGGCACCTTATGGCAGGCCTGCTGTGACTCAAAGATTATCGATTCGGACGAAAAAGTAATAGTGAGTTGTAACGTTCAGGGCCTCCTAATGACGATGGAACACTCAAATTGCGTCCCGATTCAATACATCGTCCTCCAGCAGACTTGTCTCCATGGATCTATTGCAGCCTCGGGCACCTTATGGCCGTTCTGCTGTGAGTCAAAGATTTTCGAATCGGACGAAAAACTGATAGTGAATTGTAACATTCAGGGCCACCTAATGACGATGGACCACACAAATTGCGTCCCGATTCAGTACATCGTCCTCCAGCCGACCTGACTCCGTGTGTCTGTTGCTGCCTCAGGCACCTTATGGCCGTTCTGCTGTGAGTCTAGATTATCGAATGGGACGAAAAACTGATAGTGAATTGTAACGTTCAGGGCCACCTAATGACGATGGATCACTCAAATTGCGTCCCGATTCAATATATCGTCCTCCAGCAGACTTGTTTCCATGGGTCTATTGTTGCCTCGGGCACCATATGGCCGTTCTGCTGTGAGTCAAAGATTTTCGAATCGGACGAAAAACTGATAGTGAATTGTAACTTTCAGGGCAACCTAATGACGATGGATCACTCAAATTGCGTTCGATTCAATATATCGTCCTCCAGCCGACTTGTCTCAATGGGTCTATTGCTGCCTCGGGCACCTTATGGCCGTTCTGCTGTGAGTCAAAGAGTTTCGAATCGGACGAAAAACTGATGGTAAATTGGAACGTTCAGGGCCTCCTAATGACGATGGATCACTCAAATTGCGTCCCGATTCAATACATCGTCCTCCAGCAGACTTGTTTCCATGGGTCTATTGTTGCCTCGGGCACCTTATGGCCGTTCTGCTGTGAGTCAAAGATTTTCGAATCGGACGAAAAACTGATAGTGAATTGTAACTTTCAGGGCAACCTAATGACGTTGGATCACTCAAATTGCGTTCGATTCAATATATCGTCCTCCAGCCGACTTGTCTCCATGGGTCTATTGTTGCCTCGGGCACCATATGGCCGTTCTGCTGTGAGTCAAAGATTTTCGAATCGGACGAAAAACTGATAGTGAATTGTAACATTCAGGGCCACCTAATGACGATGGAACACGCAAATTGCGTCCCGATTCAATACATCGTCCTCCAGCCGAGTTGACTCCATGGGTCTATTGCTGCCTCGGGCACCCTATGGCCGTTCTGCTGTGAGTCTTGATTATCGAATGGGACGAAAAACTGATAGTGAATTGTAACGTTCAGGGTCTCCTAATGACGATGGATCACTCAAATTGCGTCCCGATTCAATACATCGTCCTCCAACAGACTTGTCTCCATGGGTCGATTGCTGCCTCGGGCACCTAATGGCTGTTCTGCTGTGAGTCAAAGATTTTCGAATCGGACGAAAAACTGATAGTGAATTGTAACATTCAGGGCCACCTAATGACGATGGAACACGCAAATTGCGTCCCGATTCAATACATCGTCCTCCAGCCGAGTTGACTCCATGGGTCTATTGCTGCCTCGGGCACCCTATGGCCGTTCTGCTGTGAATCTAGATTATCGAATGGGACGAAAAACTGATAGTGAATTGTAACGTTCAGCGCCACCTAATGACGATGGATCACTCAAATTGCGTCCCCGATTCAATACATCGTCCTCCAGCAGACTTGTCTCCATGGGTCGATTGCTGCCTCGGGCACCTTATGGCCGTTCTGCTGTGAGTCAAAGATTTTCGAATCGGACGGAAAACTGATAGTGATTTGTAACATTCAGGGCCACCTAATGACGATGGACCACACAAATTGCGTCCCGATTCAGTACATCGTCCACTAGCCGACTTGACTCTATGGGACTATTGCTGCCTCGGGCACCTTATGGCCGTTCTGCTGTGAGTCTAGATTATAGAATGGGATGAAAAACTGAAGTGAATTGTAACGTTCAGGGCCACCTAATGACGATGGATCACTCAAATTGCGTCCCGATTCAATACATCAACCTCCAGCAGACTTGTCTCAATGGGTCTATTGCTGCCTCGGGCACCTTATGGCCGTTCTGCTGTGAGTCAAAGAGTTTCGAATCGGACGAAAAACTGATGGTAAATTGGAACGTTCAGGGCCTCCTAATGACGATGGATCACTCAAATTGCGTCCCGATTCAATACATCGTCCTCCAGCAGACTTGTTTCCATGGGTCTATTGCTGCCTCGGGCACCTAATGGCCGTTCTGCTGTGAGTCAAAGATTTTCGAATCGGACGAAAAACTGATAGTGAATTGTAACATTCAGGGCCACCTAATGCCGATGGACCACGCAAATTGCGTCCCGATTCAATACATCGTCCTCCAGCCGAGTTGACTCCATAGGTCTATTGCTGCCTCGGGCACCTTATGGCCGTTCTGCTGTGAGTCAAAGATTTTCGAATCGGACGGAAAACTGATAGTGATTTGTAACATTCAGGGCCACCTAATGACGATGGACCACACAAATTGCGTCCCGATTCAGTACATCGTCCACTAGCCGACTTGACTCTATGGGACTATTGCTGCCTCGGGCACCTTATGGCCGTTCTGCTGTGAGTCTAGATTATAGAATGGGATGAAAAACTGAAAGTGAATTGTAACGTTCAGGGCCACCTAATGACGATGGATCACTCAAATTGCGTCCCGATTCAGTACATCGTCCTCCAGCAGACTTGTCTCCATGGGTCTATTGCTGCCTCGGGCACCTTATGGCAGGCCTGCTGTGACTCAAAGATTATCGATTCGGACGAAAAACTAATAGTGAATTGTAACGTTCAGGGCCTCCTAATGACGATGGAACACTCAAATTGCGTCCCGATTCAATACATCGTCCTCCAGCAGACTTGTCTCCATGGATCTATTGCAGCCTCGGGCACCTTATGGCCGTTCTGCTGTGAGTCAAAGATTTTCGAATCGGACGAAAAACTGATAGTGAATTGTAACATTCAGGGCCACCTAATGACGATGGACCACACAAATTGCGTCCCGATTCAGTACATCGTCCTCCAGCCGATCTGACTCCGTGTGTCTGTTGCTGCCTCAGGCACCTTATGGCCGTTCTGCTGTGAGTCTAGATTATCGAATGGGACGAAAAACTGATAGTGAATTGTAACGTTCAGGGCCACCTAATGACGATGGATCACTCAAATTGCGTCCCGATTCAATATATCGTCCTCCAGCAGACTTGTTTCCATGGGTCTATTGTTGCCTCGGGCACCATATGGCCGTTCTGCTGTGAGTCAAAGATTTTCGAATCGGACGAAAAACTGATAGTGAATTGTAACTTTCAGGGCAACCTAATGACGATGGATCACTCAAATTGCGTTCGATTCAATATATCGTCCTCCAGCCGACTTGTCTCAATGGGTCTATTGCTGCCTCGGGCACCTTATGGCCGTTCTGCTGTGAGTCAAAGAGTTTCGAATCGGACGAAAAACTGATGGTAAATTGGAACGTTCAGGGCCTCCTAATGACGATGGATCACTCAAATTGCGTCCCAATTCAATACATCGTCCTCCAGCAGACTTGTTTCCATGGGTCTATTGTTGCCTCGGGCACCTTATGGCCGTTCTGCTGTGAGTCAAAGATTTTCGAATCGGACGAAAAACTGATAGTGAATTGTAACTTTCAGGGCAACCTAATGACGTTGGATCACTCAAATTGCGTTCGATTCAATATATCGTCCTCCAGCCGACTTGTCTCCATGGGTCTATTGCTGCCTCGGGCACCTTATGGCCGTTCTGCTGTGAGTCAAAGAGTTTCGAATCGGACGAAAAACTGATGGTAAATTGGAACGTTCAGGGCCTCCTAATGACGATGGATCACTCAAATTGCGTCCCGATTCAATACATCGTCCTCCAGCCGACTTGACTCCATGGGTCTATTGCTGCCTCGGGCACCTTATGGCCGTTCTGCTGTGAGTCTTGATTATCGAATGGGACGAAAAACTGATAGTGAATTGTAACGTTCAGGGTCTCCTAATGACGATGGATCTCTCAAATTGCGTCCCGATTCAATACATCGTCCTCCAACAGACTTGTCTCCATGGGTCGATTGCTGCCTCGGGCACCTAATGGCTGTTCTGCTGTGAGTCAAAGATTTTCGAATCGGACGAAAAACTGATAGTGAATTGTAACATTCAGGGCCACCTAATGACGATGGAACACGCAAATTGCGTCCCGATTCAATACATCGTCCTCCAGCCGAGTTGACTCCATGGGTCTATTGCTGCCTCGGGCACCCTATGGCCGTTCTGCTGTGAATCTAGATTATCGAATGGGACGGAAAACTGATAGTGAATTGTAACGTTCAGGGCCACCTAATGACGATGGATCACTCAAATTGCGTCCCGATTCAATACATCGTCCTCCAGCAGACTTGTCTCCATGGGTCGATTGCTGCCTCGGGCACCTTATGGCCGTTCTGCTGTGAGTCAAAGATTTTCGAATCGGACGGAAAACTGATAGTGATTTGTAACATTCAGGGCCACCTAATGACGATGGACCACACAAATTGCGTCCCGATTCAGTACATCGTCCACTAGCCGACTTGACTCTATGGGACTATTGCTGCCTCGGGCACCTTATGGCCGTTCTGCTATGAGTCTAGATTATAGAATGGGATGAAAAACTGAAAGTGAATTGTAACGTTCAGGGCCACCTAATGACGATGGATCACTCAAATTGCGTCCCGATTCAATACATCAACCTCCAGCAGACTTGTCTCAATGGGTCTATTGCTGCCTCGGGCACCTTATGGCCGTTCTGCTGTGAGTCAAAGAGTTTCGAATCGGACGAAAAACTGATGGTAAATTGGAACGTTCAGGGCCTCCTAATGACGATGGATCACTCAAATTGCGTCCCGATTCAATACATCGTCCTCCAGCAGACTTGTCTCCATGGGTCGATTGCTGCCTCGGGCACCCTATGGCCGTTCTGCTGTGAGTCAAAGATTTTCGAATCGGACGAAAAACTGATAGTGATTTGTAACATTCAGGGCCACCTAATGACGATGGACCACACAAATTGCGTCCCGATTCAGTACATCGTCCACTAGCCGACTTGATTCTATGGGACTATTGCTGCCTCGGGCACCTTATGGCCGTTCTGCTGTGAGTCTAGATTATAGAATGGGATGAAAAACTGAAAGTGAATTGTAACGTTCAGGGCCACCTAATGACGATGGATCACTCAAATTGCGTCCCGATTCAGTACATCGTCCTCCAGCAGACCTGACTCCGTGTGTCTGTTGCTGCCTCAGGCACCTTATGGCCGTTCTGCTGTGAGTCTAGATTATCGAATGGGACGAAAAACTGATAGTGAATTGTAACGTTCAGGGCCACCTAATGACGATGGATCACTCAAATTGCGTCCCGATTCAATATATCGTCCTCCAGCAGACTTGTTTCCATGGGTCTATTGTTGCCTCGGGCACCATATGGCCGTTCTGCTGTGAGTCAAAGATTTTCGAATCGGACGAAAAACTGATAGTGAATTGTAACTTTCAGGGCAACCTAATGACGATGGATCACTCAAATTGCGTTCGATTCAATATATCGTCCTCCAGCCGACTTGTCTCAATGGGTCTATTGCTGCCTCGGGCACCTTATGGCCGTTCTGCTGTGAGTCAAAGAGTTTCGAATCGGACGAAAAACTGATGGTAAATTGGAACGTTCAGGGCCTCCTAATGACGATGGATCACTCAAATTGCGTCCCGATTCAATACATCGTCCTCCAGCAGACTTGTTTCCATGGGTCTATTGTTGCCTCGGGCACCTTATGGCCGTTCTGCTGTGAGTCAAAGATTTTCGAATCGGACGAAAAACTGATAGTGAATTGTAACATTCAGGGCCACCTAATGACGATGGAACACGCAAATTGCGTCCCGATTCAATACATCGTCCTCCAGCCGAGTTGACTCCATGGGTCTATTGCTGCCTCGGGCACCCTATGGCCGTTCTGCTGTGAGTCTTGATTATCGAATGGGACGAAAAACTGATAGTGAATTGTAACGTTCAGGGTCTCCTAATGACGATGGATCACTCAAATTGCGTCCCGATTCAATACATCGTCCTCCAACAGACTTGTCTCCATGGGTCGATTGCTGCCTCGGGCACCTAATGGCTGTTCTGCTGTGAGTCAAAGATTTTCGAATCGGACGAAAAACTGATAGTGAATTGTAACATTCAGGGCCACCTAATGACGATGGAACACGCAAATTGCGTCCCGATTCAATACATCGTCCTCCAGCCGAGTTGACTCCATGGGTCTATTGCTGCCTCGGGCACCCTATGGCCGTTCTGCTGTGAATCTAGATTATCGAATGGGACGAAAAACTGATAGTGAATTGTAACGTTCAGGGCCACCTAATGACGATGGATCACTCAAATTGCGTCCCGATTCAATACATCGTCCTCCAGCAGACTTGTCTCCATGGGTCGATTGCTGCCTCGGGCACCTTATGGCCGTTCTGCTGTGAGTCAAAGATTTTCGAATCGGACGGAAAACTGATAGTGATTTGTAACATTCAGGGCCACCTAATGACGATGGACCACACAAATTGCGTCCCGATTCAGTACATCGTCCACTAGCCGACTTGACTCTATGGGACTATTGCTGCCTCGGGCACCTTATGGCCGTTCTGCTGTGAGTCTAGATTATAGAATGGGATGAAAAACTGAAAGTGAATTGTAACGTTCAGGGCCACCTAATGACGATGGATCACTCAAATTGCGTCCCGATTCAATACATCAACCTCCAGCAGACTTGTCTCAATGGGTCTATTGCTGCCTCGGGCACCTTATGGCCGTTCTGCTGTGAGTCAAAGAGTTTCGAATCGGACGAAAAACTGATGGTAAATTGGAACGTTCAGGGCCTCCTAATGACGATGGATCACTCAAATTGCGTCCCGATTCAATACATCGTCCTCCAGCAGACTTGTTTCCATGGGTCTATTGCTGCCTCGGGCACCTAATGGCCGTTCTGCTGTGAGTCAAAGATTTTCGAATCGGACGAAAAACTGATAGTGAATTGTAACATTCAGGGCCACCTAATGCCGATGGACCACGCAAATTGCGTCCCGATTCAATACATCGTCCTCCAGCCGAGTTGACTCCATAGGTCTATTGCTGCCTCGGGCACCTTATGGCCGTTCTGCTGTGAGTCAAAGATTTTCGAATCGGACGGAAAACTGATAGTGATTTGTAACATTCAGGGCCACCTAATGACGATGGACCACACAAATTGCGTCCCGATTCAGTACATCGTCCACTAGCCGACTTGACTCTATGGGACTATTGCTGCCTCGGGCACCTGATGGCCGTTCTGCTGTGAGTCTAGATTATAGAATGGGATGAAAAACTGAAAGTGAATTGTAACGTTCAGGGCCACCTAATGACGATGGATCACTCAAATTGCGTCCCGATTCAGTACATCGTCCTCCAGCAGACTTGTCTCCATGGGTCTATTGCTGCCTCGGGCACCTTATGGCAGGCCTGCTGTGACTCAAAGATTATCGATTCGGACGAAAAACTAATAGTGAATTGTAACGTTCAGGGCCTCCTAATGACGATGGAACACTCAAATTGCGTCCCGATTCAATACATCGTCCTCCAGCAGACTTGTCTCCATGGATCTATTGCAGCCTCGGGCACCTTATGGCCGTTCTGCTGTGAGTCAAAGATTTTCGAATCGGACGAAAAACTGATAGTGAATTGTAACATTCAGGGCCACCTAATGACGATGGACCACACAAATTGCGTCCCGATTCAGTACATCGTCCTCCAGCCGACCTGACTCCGTGTGTCTGTTGCTGCCTCAGGCACCTTATGGCCGTTCTGCTGTGAGTCTAGATTATCGAATGGGACGAAAAACTGATAGTGAATTGTAACGTTCAGGGCCACCTAATGACGATGGATCACTCAAATTGCGTCCCGATTCAATATATCGTCCTCCAGCAGACTTGTTTCCATGGGTCTATTGTTGCCTCGGGCACCATATGGCCGTTCTGCTGTGAGTCAAAGATTTTCGAATCGGACGAAAAACTGATAGTGAATTGTAACTTTCAGGGCAACCTAATGACGATGGATCACTCAAATTGCGTTCGATTCAATATATCGTCCTCCAGCCGACTTGTCTCAATGGGTCTATTGCTGCCTCGGGCACCTTATGGCCGTTCTGCTGTGAGTCAAAGAGTTTCGAATCGGACGAAAAACTGATGGTAAATTGGAACGTTCAGGGCCTCCTAATGACGATGGATCACTCAAATTGCGTCCCGATTCAATACATCGTCCTCCAGCAGACTTGTTTCCATGGGTCTATTGTTGCCTCGGGCACCTTATGGCCGTTCTGCTGTGAGTCAAAGATTTTCGAATCGGACGAAAAACTGATAGTGAATTGTAACTTTCAGGGCAACCTAATGACGTTGGATCACTCAAATTGCGTTCGATTCAATATATCGTCCTCCAGCAGACTTGTCTCCATGGGTCTATTGCTGCCTCGGGCACCTTATGGCCGTTCTGCTGTGAGTCAAAGAGTTTCGAATCGGACGAAAAACTGATGGTAAATTGGAACGTTCAGGGCCTCCTAATGACGATGGATCACTCAAATTGCGTCCCGATTCAATACATCGTCCTCCAGCCGACTTGACTCCATGGGTCTATTGCTGCCTCGGGCACCTTATGGCCGTTCTGCTGTGAGTCTTGATTATCGAATGGGACGAAAAACTGATAGTGAATTGTAACGTTCAGGGTCTCCTAATGACGATGGATCACTCAAATTGCGTCCCGATTCAATACATCGTCCTCCAACAGACTTGTCTCCATGGGTCGATTGCTGCCTCGGGCACCTAATGGCTGTTCTGCTGTGAGTCAAAGATTTTCGAATCGGACGAAAAACTGATAGTGAATTGTAACATTCAGGGCCACCTAATGACGATGGAACACGCAAATTGCGTCCCGATTCAATACATCGTCCTCCAGCCGAGTTGACTCCATGGGTCTATTGCTGCCTCGGGCACCCTATGGCCGTTCTGCTGTGAATCTAGATTATCGAATGGGACGAAAAACTGATAGTGAATTGTAACGTTCAGGGCCACCTAATGACGATGGATCACTCAAATTGCGTCCCGATTCAATACATCGTCCTCCAGCAGACTTGTCTCCATGGGTCGATTGCTGCCTCGGGCACCTTATGGCCGTTCTGCTGTGAGTCAAAGATTTTCGAATCGGACGGAAAACTGATAGTGATTTGTAACATTCAGGGCCACCTAATGACGATGTACCACACAAATTGCGTCCCGATTCAGTACATCGTCCACTAGCCGACTTGACTCTATGGGACTATTGCTGCCTCGGGCACCTTATGGCCGTTCTGCTGTGAGTCTAGATTATAGAATGGGATGAAAAACTGAAAGTGAATTGTAACGTTCAGGGCCACCTAATGACGATGGATCACTCAAATTGCGTCCCGATTCAATACATCAACCTCCAGCAGACTTGTCTCAATGGGTCTATTGCTGCCTCGGGCACCTTATGGCCGTTCTGCTGTGAGTCAAAGAGTTTCGAATCGGACGAAAAACTGATGGTAAATTGGAACGTTCAGGGCCTCCTAATGACGATGGATCACTCAAATTGCGTCCCGATTCAATACATCGTCCTCCAGCAGACTTGTTTCCATGGGTCTATTGCTGCCTCGGGCACCTAATGGCCGTTCTGCTGTGAGTCAAAGATTTTCGAATCGGACGAAAAACTGATAGTGAATTGTAACATTCAGGGCCACCTAATGCCGATGGACCACGCAAATTGCGTCCCGATTCAATACATCGTCCTCCAGCCGAGTTGACTCCATAGGTCTATTGCTGCCTCGGGCACCTTATGGCCGTTCTGCTGTGAGTCAAAGATTTTCGAATCGGACGGTAAACTGATAGTGATTTGTAACATTCAGGGCCACCTAATGACGATGGACCACACAAATTGCGTCCCGATTCAGTACATCGTCCACTAGCCGACTTGACTCTATGGGACTATTGCTGCCTCGGGCACCTTATGGCCGTTCTGCTGTGAGTCTAGATTATAGAATGGGATGAAAAACTGAAAGTGAATTGTAACGTTCAGGGCCACCTAATGACGATGGATCACTCAAATTGCGTCCCGATTCAGTACATCGTCCTCCAGCAGACTTGTCTCCATGGGTCTATTGCTGCCTCGGGCACCTTATGGCAGGCCTGCTGTGACTCAAAGATTATCGATTCGGACGAAAAACTAATAGTGAATTGTAACGTTCAGGGCCTCCTAATGACGATGGAACACTCAAATTGCGTCCCGATTCAATACATCGTCCTCCAGCAGACTTGTCTCCATGGATCTATTGCAGCCTCGGGCACCTTATGGCCGTTCTGCTGTGAGTCAAAGATTTTCGAATCGGACGAAAAACTGATAGTGAATTGTTACATTCAGGGCCACCTAATGACGATGGACCACACAAATTGCGTCCCGATTCAGTACATCGTCCTCCAGCCGACCTGACTCCGTGTGTCTGTTGCTGCCTCAGGCACCTTATGGCCGTTCTGCTGTGAGTCTAGATTATCGAATGGGACGAAAAACTGATAGTGAATTGTAACGTTCAGGGCCACCTAATGACGATGGATCACTCAAATTGCGTCCCGATTCAATATATCGTCCTCCAGCAGACTTGTTTCCATGGGTCTATTGTTGCCTCGGGCACCATATGGCCGTTCTGCTGTGAGTCAAAGATTTTCGAATCGGACGAAAAACTGATAGTGAATTGTAACTTTCAGGGCAACCTAATGACGATGGATCACTCAAATTGCGTTCGATTCAATATATCGTCCTCCAGCCGACTTGTCTCAATGGGTCTATTGCTGCCTCGGGCACCTTATGGCCGTTCTGCTGTGAGTCAAAGAGTTTCGAATCGGACGAAAAGCTGATGGTAAATTGGAACGTTCAGGGCCTCCTAATGACGATGGATCACTCAAATTGCGTCCCGATTCAATACATCGTCCTCCAGCAGACTTGTTTCCATGGGTCTATTGTTGCCTCGGGCACCTTATGGCCGTTCTGCTGTGAGTCAAAGATTTTCGAATCGGACGAAAAACTGATAGTGAATTGTAACTTTCAGGGCAACCTAATGACGTTGGATCACTCAAATTGCGTTCGATTCAATATATCGTCCTCCAGCCGACTTGACTCCATGGGTCCATTGCTGCCTCGGGCACCTTATGGCCGTTCTGCTGTGAGTCTTGATTATCGAATGGGACGAAAAACTGATAGTGAATTGTAACGTTCAGGGTCTCCTAATGACGATGGATCACTCAAATTGCGTCCCGATTCAATACATCGTCCTCCAACAGACTTGTCTCCATGGGTCGATTGCTGCCTCGGGCACCTAATGGCTGTTCTGCTGTGAGTCAAAGATTTTCGAATCGGACGAAAAACTGATAGTGAATTGTAACATTCAGGGCCACCTAATGACGATGGAACACGCAAATTGCGTCCCGATTCAATACATCGTCCTCCAGCCGAGTTGACTCCATGGGTCTATTGCTGCCTCGGGCACCTTATGGCCGTTCTGCTGTGAATCTAGATTATCGAATGGGACGAAAAACTGATAGTGAATTGTAACGTTCAGGGCCACCTAATGACGATGGATCACTCAAATTGCGTCCCGATTCAATACATCGTCCTCAGGCAGACTTGTCTCCATGGGTCTATTGCTGCCTCGGGCACCTTATGGCCGTTCTGCTGTGAGTCTAGATTATCGAATGGGACGAAAAACTGATAGTGAATTGTAACGTTCAGGGCCACCTAATGACGATAGATCTCTCAAATTGCGTCCCGATTCAATACATCGTCCTCCAGCAGACTTGTCTCCATGGGTCGATTGCTGCTACGGGCACCTTATGGCCGTTCTGCTGTGAGTCAAAGATTTTCGAATCGGACGAAAAACTGATAGTGATTTGTATCATTCAGGGCCACCTAATGACGATGGACCACACAAATTGCGTCCCGATTCAGTACATCGTCCACTAGCCGACTTGACTCCATGGGACTATTGCTGCCTCGGGCACCTTATGGTCGTTCTGCTGTGAGTCTAGATTATAGAATGGGATGAAAAACTGATAGTGAATTGTAACGTTCAGGGCCACCTAATGACGATGGATCACTCAAATTGCGTCGCGATTCAATACATCGTCCTCCAGCAGACTTGTCTCCATGGGTCTATTGCTGCCTCGGGCACCTTATGGCAGGCCTGCTGTGACTCAAAGATTTTCGAATTGGACGAAAAACTAATAGTGAATTGTAACGTTCAGGGCCTCCTAATGACGATGGAACACTGAAATTGCGTCCCGATTCAATACATCGTCCTCCAGAGGACTTGTCTCCATGGGTCTATTGCAGCCTCGGGCACCTTATGGCCGTTCTGCTGTGAGTCAAAGATTTTCGAATCGGACGAAAAACTGATAGTGAATTGTAACATTCAGGGCCACCTAATGACGATGGACCACACAAATTGCGTCCCGATTCAGTACATCGTCCTCCAGCCGACCTGACTCCATGTGTCTGTTGCTGCCTCAGGCACCTTATGGCCGTTCTGCTGTGAGGCTAGATTATCGAATGGGACGAAAAACTGATAGTGAATTGTAACGTTCAGGGCCACCTAATGACGATGGATCACTCAAATTGCGTCCCGATTCAATATATCGTCCTCCAGCCGACTTGTCTCCATGGGTCTATTGCTGCCTCGGGCACCTTATGGCCGTTCTGCTGTGAGTCAAAGAGTTTCGAATCGGACGAAAAACTGATGGTAAATTGGAACGTTCAGGGTCTCCTAATGACGATGGAACACTCAAATTGCGTCCCGATTCAATACATCGTCCTCCAGCGGACTTGTCTCCATTGGTCTATTGCTGCCTCGGGCACCTAATGGCCGTTCTGCTGTGAGTCAAAGACTTTCGAATCGGACGAATAACTGATAGTGAATTGTAACATTCAGGGCCACCTAATGACGATGGACCACGCAAATTGGGTCCCGATTCAATACATCGTCCTCCAGCCGAGTTGACTCCATGGGTCTATCGCTGCCACGGGCACCTTATGGCCGTTCTGCTGTGAACCTAGATTATCGAATGGGACGAAAAACTGATAATGAATTGTAACGTCAGGGCCACCTAATGACGATGGATCACTCAAACTGCGTCCCGATTCAATACATCGTCCTCCAGCCGACTTGACTCCATGGGTCTATTGCTGCCTCGGGCACCTTATGGCCGTTCTGCTGTGAGTCTAGATTATCGAACGGGACAAAAAACTAATAGTGAATTGTAACGTTCAGGGCCACCTAATGACGATGGATCACTCAAATTGCGTCCCGATTCAATACATCGTCCTCCAGCAGACTTGTCTCCATGGGTCTATTGCAGCCTCGGGCACCTTATGGCCGTTCTGCTGTGAGTCTAGATTATCGAATGGGACGAAAAACTGATAGTGAATTGTAACGTTCAGGGCCACCTAATGACGATGGATCACTCAAATTGCGTCCCGATTCAATACATCGTCCTCCAGCCTACTTGACTCCATGGGTCTATTGCTGCCTCGGGCACCTTATGGCAGGCCTGCTGTGACTCAAAGATTTTCGAATCGGACGAAAAACTGATAGTGAATTGTAACATTCAGGGCCACCTAATGACGATAGACCACGCAAATTGCGTCCCGATTCAATACATCGTCCTCCAGCCGAGTTGACTCCATGGGTCTATTGCTGCCTCGGGCACCTTATGGCCGTTCTGCTGTGAATCTAGATTATCGAATGGGACGAAAAACTGATAGTGAATTGTAACGTTCGGGGCCACCTAATGACGATGGATCACTCAAATTACGTCCCGATTCAATACATCGTCCCCAGCCGACTTGACTCCATGGGACTATTTCTGCCTCGGGCACCTTATGGCCGTTCTGCTGTGAGTCTAGATTATAGAATGGGATGAAAAACTGATAGTGAATTGTAACGTCAGGGCCACCTAATGACGATGGATCACTCAAATTGCGTCCCGATTCAATACATCGTCCTCCAGCCGACTTGACTCCATGGGTCTATTGCTGCCTCGGGCACCTTATGGCCGTTCTGCTGTGAGTCAAAGATTTTCGAACTGGACGTAAAACTGATAGTGAATTGTAACGTTCAGGGCCACCTAATGACGATGGATCACTCAAATTGCGTCCCGATTCAATACAACGTCCTCCAGCCGACTTGACTCCATGGGTCTATTGCTGCCTCGGGCACCTTTATGGCCGTTCTGCTGTGAGTCTAGATTATCGAATGGGACAAAATACTGATAGTGAATTGTAACGTTCAGGGCCTCCTAATGACGATGGATCACTCAAATTGCGTCCCGATTCAATACATCGTCCTCCAGCAGACTTGTCTCCATGGGTCTATTGCTGCCTCGGGCACCTTATGGCCGTTCTGCTGTGAGTCTAGATTATCGAATGGGACGAAAAACTGATAGTGAATTGTAACGTTCAGGGCCTCCTAATGACGATGGATCACTCATATTGCGTCCCGATTCAATACATCGTCCTCCAGCCGACTTGACTCCATGGGTCTATTGCTGCCTCGGGCACCTTATGGCCGTTCTGCTGTGAGTCTAGATTATCGAATGGGACGAAAAACTGATAGTGAATTGTAACGTTCAGGGTCTCCTAATGACGATGGATCACTCAAATTGCGTCCCGATTCAATACATCGTCCTCCAGCAGACTTGTCTCCATGGGTCGATTGCTGCCTCGGGCACCTAATGGCCGTTCTGCTGTGAGTCAAAGATTTTCGAATCGGACGAAAAACTGATAGTGAATTGTAACATTCAGGGCCACCTAATGACGATAGACCACGCAAATTGCGTCCCGATTCAATACATCGTCCACCAGCCGAGTTGACTCCATGGGTCTATTGCTGCCTCGGGCACCTTATGGCCGTTCTGCTGTGAATCTAGATTATCGAATGGGACGAAAAACTGATAGTGAATTGTAACGTTCGGGGCCACCTAATGACGATGGATCACTCAAATTACGTCCCGATTCAATACATCGTCCCCAGCCGACTTGACTCCATGGGACTATTTCTGCCTCGGGCACCTTATGGCCGTTCTGCTGTGAGTCTAGATTATAGAATGGGATGAAAAACTGATAGTGAATTGTAACGTTCAGGGCCACCTAATGACGATGGATCACTCAAATTGCGTCCCGATTCAATACATCAACCTCCAGCAGACTTGTCTCCATGGGTCTATTGCTGCCTCGGGCACCTTATGGCAGGCCTGCTGTGAGTCTAGATTATCGAATGGGACGAAAAACTGATAGTGAATTGTAACGTTCAGGGGCTCCTAATGACGATGGATCACTCAAATTGCGTCCCGATTCAATACATCGTCCTCCAGCCGAGTTGACTCCATAGGTCTATTGCTGCCTCGGGCACCTTATGGCCGTTCTGCTGTGAGTCAAAGATTTTCGAATCGGACGAAAAACTGATAGTGAATTGTAACTTTCAGGGCCACCTAATGACGATGGATCACTCAAATTGCGTCCCGATTCAATACATCGTCCTCCAGCAGACTTGTCTCCATGGGTCTATTGCTGCCTCGGGCACCTAATGGCCGTTCTGCTGTGAGTCAAAGATTTTCGAATCGGACGAAAAACTGATAGTGAATTGTAACATTCAGGGCCACCTAATGCCGATGGACCACGCAAATTGAGTCCCGATTCAATACATCGTCCTCCAGCCGAGTTGACTCCATAGGTCTATTGCTGCCTCGGGCACCTTATGGCCGTTCTGCTGTGAGTCAAAGATTTTCGAATCGGACGAAAAACTGATAGTGAATTGTAACTTTCAGGGCCACCTAATGACGATGGATCACTCAAATTGCGTCCCGATTCAATACATCGTCCTCCAGCAGACTTGTCTCCATGGGTCTATTGCTGCCTCGGGCACCTTATGGCAGGCCTGCTGTGACTCAATGATTTTCGATTCGGACGAAAAACTAATAGTGAATTGTAACGTTCAGGGCCTCCTAATGACGATGGATCACTCAAATTGCGTCCCGATTCAATACATCGTCCTCCAGCAGACTTGTCTCCATGGATCTATTGCAGCCTCGGGCACCTTATGGCCATTCTGCTGTGAGTCAAAGATTTTCGAATCGGACGAAAAACTGATAGTGAATTGTAACATTCAGGGCCACCTAATGACGATGGACCACACAAATTGCGTCCCGATTCAGTACATCGTCCTCCAGCCGACCTGACTCCGTGTGTCTGTTGCTGCCTCAGGCACCTTATGGCCGTTCTGCTGTGAGTCTAGATTATCGAATGGGACGAAAAACTGATACTGAATTGTAACGTTCAGGGCCACCTAATGACGATGGATCACTCAAATTGCGTCCCGATTCAATATATCGTCCTCCAGCAGACTTGTTTCCATGGGTCTATTGTTGCCTCGGGCACCTTATGGCCGTTCTGCTGTGAGTCAAAGATTTTCGAATCGGACGAAAAACTGATAGTGAATTGTAACTTTCAGGTTAACCTAATGACGATGGATCACTCAAATTGCGTTCGATTCAATATATCGTCCTCCAGCCGACTTGTCTCAATGGGTCTATTGCTGCCTCGGGCACCTTATGGCCGTTCTGCTGTGAGTCAAAGAGTTTCGAATCGGACGAAAAACTGATGGTAAATTGGAACGTTCAGGGCCTCCTAATGACGATGGATCACTCAAATTGCGTCCCGATTCAATACATCGTCCTCCAGCAGACTTGTTTCCATGGGTCTATTGTTGCCTCGGGCACCTTATGGCCGTTCTGCTGTGAGTCAAAGAGTTTCGAATCGGACGAAAAACTGATGGTAAATTGGAACGTTCAGGGCCTCCTAATGACGATGGATCACTCAAATTGCGTCCCGATTCAATACATCGTCCTCCAGCCGACTTGACTCCATGGGTCTATTGCTGCCTCGGGCACCTTATGGCCGTTCTGCTGTGAGTCTTGATTATCGAATGGGACGAAAAACTGATAGTGAATTGTAACGTTCAGGGTCTCCTAATGACGATGGATCACTCAAATTGCGTCCCGATTCAATACATCGTCCTCCAACAGACTTGTCTCCATGGGTCGATTGCTGCCTCGGGCACCTAATGGCCGTTCTGCTGTGAGTCAAAGATTTTCGAATCGGACGAAAAACTGATAGTGAATTGTAACATTCAGGGCCACCTAATGACGATGGACCACGCAAATTGGGTCCCGATTCAATACATCGTCCTCCAGCCGAGTTGACTCCATGGGTCTATCGCTGCCACGGGCACCTTATGGCCGTTCTGCTGTGAACCTAGATTATCGAATGGGACGAAAAACTGATAATGAATTGTAACGTCAGGGCCACCTAATGACGATGGATCACTCAAACTGCGTCCCGATTCAATACATCGTCCTCCAGCCGACTTGACTCCATGGGTCTATTGCTGCCTCGGGCACCTTATGGCCGTTCTGCTGTGAGTCTAGATTATCGAACGGGACAAAAAACTAATAGTGAATTGTAACGTTCAGGGCCACCTACTGACGATGGATCACTCAAATTGCGTCCCGATTCAATACATCGTCCTCCAGCAGACTTGTCTCCATGGGTCTATTGCTGCCTCGGGCACCTTATGGCCGTTCTGCTGTGAGTCTAGATTATCGAATGGGACGAAAAACTGATAGTGAATTGTAACGTTCAGGGCCACCTAATGACGATGGATCACTCAAATTGCGTCCCGATTCAAAACATCGTCCTCCAGCAGACTTGTCTCCATGGGTCTATTGCTGCCTCGGGCACCTTATGGCAGGCCTGCTGTGACTCAAAGATTTTCGAATCGGACGAAAAACTGATGGTGAATTGTAACGTTCAGGGCCTCCTAATGACGATGGAACACTCAAATTGCGTCCCGATTCAATACATCGTCCTCCAGCAGACTTGTCTCCATGCGTCTATTGCTGCCTCGGGCACTTTATGGCCGTTCTGCTGTGAGTCAAAGATTTTCGAACCGGACGAAAAACTGATAGTGAATTGCAACGTTCAGGGCCACCTAATGACGATGGATCACTCAAATTGCGTCCCGATTCAATACATCGTCCTCCAGCCGAGTTGACTCCATGGGTCTATTGCTGCCTCGGGCACCTTATGGCCGTTCTGCTGTGAGTCTAGATTATCGAATGGGACAAAATACTGATAGTGAATTGTAACGTTCAGGGCCTCCTAATGACGATGGATCACTCAAATTGCGTCCCGATTCAATACATCGTCCTCCAGCAGACTTGTCTCCATGGGTCTATTGCTGCCTCGGGCACCTTATGGCCGTTCTGCTGTGAGTCTAGATTATCGAATGGGACGAAAAACTGATAGTGAATTGTAACGTTCAGGGCCTCCTAATGACGATGGATCACTCATATTGCGTCCCGATTCAATACATCGTCCTCCAGCCGACTTGACTCCATGGGTCTATTGCTGCCTCGGGCACCTTATGGCCGTTCTGCTGTGAGTCTAGATTATCGAATGGGACGAAAAACTGATAGTGAATTGTAACGTTCAGGGTCTCCTAATGACGATGGATCACTCAAATTGCGTCCCGATTCAATACATCGTCCTCCAGCAGACTTGTCTCCATGGGTCGATTGCTGCCTCGGGCACCTAATGGCCGTTCTGCTGTGAGTCAAAGATTTTCGAATCGGACGAAAAACTGATAGTGAATTGTAACATTCAGGGCCACCTAATGACGATAGACCACGCAAATTGCGTCCCGATTCAATACATCGTCCACCAGCCGAGTTGACTCCATGGGTCTATTGCTGCCTCGGGCACCTTATGGCCGTTCTGCTGTGAATCTAGATTATCGAATGGGACGAAAAACTGATAGTGAATTGTAACGTTCGGGGCCACCTAATGACGATGGATCACTCAAATTACGTCCCGATTCAATACATCGTCCCCAGCCGACTTGACTCCATGGGACTATTTCTGCCTCGGGCACCTTATGGCCGTTCTGCTGTGAGTCTAGATTATAGTATGGGATGAAAAACTGATAGTGAATTGTAACGTTCAGGGCCACCTAATGACGATGGATCACTCAAATTGCGTCCCGATTCAATACATCAACCTCCAGCAGACTTGTCTCCATGGGTCTATTGCTGCCTCGGGCACCTTATGGCAGGCCTGCTGTGAGTCTAGATTATCGAATGGGACGAAAAACTGATAGTGAATTGTAACGTTCAGGGGCTCCTGATGACGATGGATCACTCAAATTGCGTCCCGATTCAATACATCGTCCTCCAGCAGACTTGTCTCCATGGGTCGATTGCTGCCTCGGGCACCTAATGGCCGTTCTGCTGTGAGTCAAAGATTTTCGAATCGGACGAAAAACTGATAGTGAATTGTAACATTCAGGGCCACCTAATGCCGATGGACCACGCAAATTGCGTCCCGATTCAATACATCGTCCTCCAGCCGAGTTGACTCCATAGGTCTATTGCTGCCTCGGGCACCTTATGGCCGTTCTGCTGTGGGTCAAAGATATTCGAATCGGACGAAAAACTGATAGTGAATTGTAACTTTCAGGGCCACCTAATGACGATGGATCACTCAAAGTGCGTCCCGATTCATTACATCGTCCTCCAGCAGACTTGTCTCCATGGGTCGATTGCTGCCTCGGGCACCTTATGGCCGTTCTGCTGTGAGTCAAAGATTTTCGAATCGGACGAAAAACTGATAGTGATTTGTAACATTCAGGGCCACCTAATGACGATGGACCACACAAATTGCGTCCCGATTCAGTACATCGTCCACTAGCCGACTTGACTCTATGGGAGTATTGCTGCCTCGGGCACCTTATGGCCGTTCTGCTGTGAGTCTAGATTATAGAATGGGATGAAAAACTGAAAGTGAATTGTAACGTTCAGGGCCACGTAATGACGATGGATCACTCAAATTGCGTCCCGATTCAGTACATCGTCCTCCAGCAGACTTGTCTCCATGGATCTATTGCAGCATCGGGCACCTTATGGCCGTTCTGCTGTGAGTCAAAGATTTTCGAATCGGACGAAAAACTGATAGTGAATTGTAACATTCAGGGCCACCTAATGACGATGGATCACTCAAATTGCGTTCGATTCAATATATCGTCCTCCAGCCGACTTGTCTTAATGGGTCTATTGCTGCCTCGGGCACCTTATGGCCGTTCTGCTGTGAGTCAAAGAGTTTCGAATCGGACGAAAAACTGATAGTGAATTGTAACATTCAGGGCCACCTAATGACGATGGACCACACAAATTGCGTCCCGATTCAGTACATCGTCCTCCAGCCGACCTGACTCCGTGTGTCTGTTGCTGCCTCAGGCACCTTATGGCCGTTCTGCTGTGAGTCTAGATTATCGAATGGGACGAAAAACTGATAGTGAATTGTAACGTTCAGGGCCACCTAATGACGATGGATCACTCAAATTGCGTCCCGATTCAATATATCGTCCTCCAGCAGACTTGTTTCCATGGGTCTATTGTTGCCTCGGGCACCTTATGGCCGTTCTGCTGTGAGTCAAAGATTTTCGAATCGGACGAAAAACTGATAGTGAATTGTAACTTTCAGGGCAACCTAATGACGATGGATCACTCAAATTGCGTTCGATTCAATATATCGTCCTCCAGCCGACTTGTCTCAATGGGTCTATTGCTGCCTCGGGCACCTTATGGCCGTTCTGCTGTGAGTCAAAGAGTTTCGAATCGGACGAAAAACTGATGGTAAATTGGAACGTTCAGGGCCTCCTAATGACGATGGATCACTCAAATTGCGTCCCGATTCAATACATCGTCCTCCAGCAGACTTGTTTCCATGGGTCTATTGTTGCCTCGGGCACCTTATGGCCGTTCTGCTGTGAGTCAAAGATCTTCGAATCGGACGAAAAACTGATGGTAAATTGGAACGTTCAGGGCCTCCTAATGACGATGGATCACTCAAATTGCGTCCCGATTCAATACATCGTCCTCCAGCCGACTTGACTCCATGGGTCTATTGCTGCCTCGGGCACCTTATGGCCGTTCTGCTGTGAGTCTTGATTATCGAATGGGACGAAAAACTGATAGTGAATTGTAACGTTCAGGGTCTCCTAATGACGATGGATCACTCAAATTGCGTCCCGATTCAATACATCGTCCTCCAACAGACTTGTCTCCATGGGTCGATTGCTGCCTCGGGCACCTAATGGCCGTTCTGCTGTGAGTCAAAGATTTTCGAATCGTACGAAAAACTGATAGTGAATTGTAGCATTCAGGGCCACCTAATGACGATGGACCACGCAAATTGGGTCCCGAATCAATACATCGTCCTCCAGCCGAGTTGACTCCATGGGTCTATCGCTGCCACGGGCACCTTATGGCCGTTCTGCTGTGAACCTAGATTATCGAATGGGACGAAAAACTGATAATGAATTGTAACGTCAGGGCCACCTAATGACGATGGATCACTCAAACTGCGTCCCGATTCAATACATCGTCCTCCAGCCGACTTGACTCCATGGGTCTATTGCTGCCTCGGGCACCTTATGGCCGTTCTGCTGTGAGTCTAGATTATCGAACGGGACAAAAAACTAATAGTGAATTGTAACGTTCAGGGCCACCTAATGACGATGGATCACTCAAATTGCGTCCCGATTCAATACATCGTCCTCCAGCAGACTTGTCTCCATGGGTCTATTGCTGCCTCGGGCACCTTATGGCCGTTCTGCTGTGAGTCTAGATTATCGAATGGGACGAAAAACTGATAGTGAATTGTAACGTTCAGGGCCACCTAATGACGATGGATCACTCAAATTGCGTCCCGATTCAATACATCGTCCTCCAGCCAACTTGACTCCATGCCTCGGGCACCTTATGGCAGGCCTGCTGTGACTCAAAGATTTTCGAATCGGACGAAAAACTGATAGTGAATTGTAACATTCAGGGCCACCTAATGACGATAGACCACGCAAATTGCGTCCCGATTCAATACATCGTCCTCCAGCCGAGTTGACTCCATGGGTCTATTGCTGCCTCGGGCACCTTATGGCCGTTCTGCTGTGAATCTAGATTATCGAATGGGACGAAAAACTGATAGTGAATTGTAACGTTCGGGGCCACCTAATGACGATGGATCACTCAAATTACGTCCCGATTCAATACATCGTCCCCAGCCGACTTGACTCCATGGGACTATTTCTGCCTCGGGCACCTTATGGCCGTTCTGCTGTGAGTCTAGATTATAGAATGGGATGAAAAACTGATAGTGAATTGTAACGTCAGGGCCACCTAATGACGATGGATCACTCAAATTGCGTCCCGATTCAATACATCGTCCTCCAGCAGACTTGTCTCCATGGGTCTATTGCTGCCTCGGGCACCTTATGGCAGGCCTGCTGTGACTCAAAGATTTTCGAATCGGACGAAAAACTGATGGTGAATTGTAACGTTCAGGGCCTCCTAATGACGATGGAACACTCAAATTGCGTCCCGATTCAATACATCGTCCTCCAGCAGACTTGTCTCCATGCGTCTATTGCTGCCTCGGGCACTTTATGGCCGTTCTGCTGTGAGTCAAAGATTTTCGAACCGGACGAAAAACTGATAGTGAATTGTAACGTTCAGGGCCACCTAATGACGATGGATCACTCAAATTGCGTCCCGATTCAATACATCGTCCTCCAGCCGACTTGACTCCATGGGTCTATTGCTGCCTCGGGCACCTTATGGCCGTTCTGCTGTGAGTCTAGATTATCGAATGGGACAAAATACTGATAGTGAATTGTAACGTTCAGGGCCTCCTAATGACGATGGATCACTCAAATTGCGTCCCGATTCAATACATCGTCCTCCAGCAGACTTGTCTCCATGGGTCTATTGCTGCCTCGGGCACCTTATGGCCGTTCTGCTGTGAGTCTAGATTATCGAATGGGACGAAAAACTGATAGTGAATTGTAACGTTCAGGGCCTCCTAATGACGATGGATCACTCATATTGCGTCCCGATTCAATACATCGTCCTCCAGCCGACTTGACTCCATGGGTCTATTGCTGCCTCGGGCACCTTATGGCCGTTCTGCTGTGAGTCTAGATTATCGAATGGGACGAAAAACTGATAGTGAATTGTAACGTTCAGGGTCTCCTAATGACGATGGATCACTCAAATTGCGTCCCGATTCAATACATCGTCCTCCAGCAGACTTGTCTCCATGGGTCGATTGCTGCCTCGGGCACCTAATGGCCGTTCTGCTGTGAGTCAAAGATTTTCGAATCGGACGAAAAACTGATAGTGAATTGTAACATTCAGGGCCACCTAATGACGATAGACCACGCAAATTGCGTCCCGATTCAATACATCGTCCACCAGCCGAGTTGACTCCATGGGTCTATTGCTGCCTCGGGCACCTTATGGCCGTTCTGCTGTGAATCTAGATTATCGAATGGGACGAAAAACTGATAGTGAATTGTAACGTTCGGGGCCACCTAATGACGATGGATCACTCAAATTGCGTCCCGATTCAATACATCGTCCCCAGCCGACTTGACTCCATGGGACTATTTCTGCCTCGGGCACCTTATGGCCGTTCTGCTGTGAGTCTAGATTATAGTATGGGATGAAAAACTGATAGTGAATTGTAACGTTCAGGGCCACCTAATGACGATGGATCACTCAAATTGCGTCCCGATTCAATACATCAACCTCCAGCAGACTTGTCTCCGTGGGTCTATTGCTGCCTCGGGCACCTTATGGCAGGCCTGCTGTGAGTCTAGATTATCGAATGGGACGAAAAACTGATAGTGAATTGTAACGTTCAGGGGCTCCTAATGACGATGGATCACTCAAATTGCGTCCCGATTCAATACATCGTCCTCCAGCAGACTTGTCACCATGGGTCGATTGCTGCCTCGGGCACCTAATGGCCGTTCTGCTGTGAGTCAAAGATTTTCGAATCGGACGAAAAACTGATAGTGAATTGTAACATTCAGGGCCACCTAATGCCGATGGACCACGCAAATTGCGTCCCGATTCAATACATCGTCCTCCAGCCGAGTTGACTCCATAGGTCTATTGCTGCCTCGGGCACCTTATGGCCGTTCTGCTGTGAGTCAAAGATTTTCGAATCGGACGAAAAACTGATAGTGAATTGTAACTTTCAGGGCCACCTAATGACGATGGATCACTCAAATTGCGTCCCGATTCATTACATCGTCCTCCAGCAGACTTGTCTCCATGGGTCGATTGCTGCCTCGGGCACCTTATGGCCGTTCTGCTGTGAGTCAAAGATTTTCGAATCGGACGAAAAACTGATGGTGATTTGTAACATTCAGGGCCACCTAATGACGATGGACCACACAAATTGCGTCCCGATTCAGTACATCGTCCACTAGCCGACTTGACTCTATGGGAGTATTGCTGCCTCGGGCACCTTATGGCCGTTCTGCTGTGAGTCTAGATTATAGAATGGGATGAAAAACTGAAAGTGAATTGTAACGTTCAGGGCCACGTAATGACGATGGATCACTCAAATTGCGTCCCGATTCAGTACATCGTCCTCCAGCAGACTTGTCTCCATGGATCTATTGCAGCATCGGGCACCTTATGGCCGTTCTGCTGTGAGTCAAAGATTTTCGAATCGGACGAAAAACTGATAGTGAATTGTAACATTCAGGGCCACCTAATGACGATGGATCACTCAAATTGCGTTCGATTCAATATATCGTCCTCCAGCCGACTTGTCTCAATGGGTCTATTGCTGCCTCGGGCACCTTATGGCCGTTCTGCTGTGAGTCAAAGAGTTTCGAATCGGACGAAAAACTGATAGTGAATTGTAACATTCAAGGCCACCTAATGACGATGGACCACACAAATTGCGTCCCGATTCAATACATCGTCCTCCAGCCGAGTTGACTCCATGGGTCTATTTCTGCCTCGGGCACCTTATGGCCGTTCTGCTGTGAATCTAGATTATCGAATGGGACGAAAAACTGATAGTGAATTGTAACGTTCAGGGCCTCCTAATGACGATGGATCACACAAATTGCGTCCCGGTTCAATACATGGTCCTCCAGCCGACTTGACTCCATGGGTCTATTGCTGCCTCGGGCACCTTATGGCCGTTCTGCTGTGAATCTAGATTATCGAATGGGACGAAAAACTGATAGTGAATTGTAACGTTCAGGGCCACCTAATGACGATAGATCTCTCAAATTGCGTCCCGATTCAATACATCGTCCTCCAGCCGACTTGACTCCATGGGTCTATTGCTGCCTCGGGCACCTTATGGCCGTTCTGCTGTGAGTCTAGATTATCGAATGGGACGAAAAACTAATAGTGAATTGTAACGTTCAGGGCCTCCTAATGACGATGGATCACTCAAATTGCGTCCCGATTCAATACATCGTCCTCCAGCAGACTTGTCTCCATGGGTCGATTGCTGCCTCGGGCACCTAATGGCCGTTCTGCTGTGAGTCAAAGATTTTCGAATCGGACGAAAAACTGATAGTGAATTGTAACATTCAGGGCCACCTAATGACGATGGACCACGCAATCTGCGTCCCGATTCAATACATCGTCCTCCAGCCGAGTTGACTCCATGGGACTATTGCTGCCTCGGGCACCTTATGGCCGTTCTGCTGTGAGTCTGGATTATCGAATGGGACGAAAAACTGATAGTGAATTGTAACGTTCAGGGCCTCCTAATGACGATGGATCACACAAATTGCGTCCCGGTTCAATACATGGTCCTCCAGCCGACTTGACTCCATGGGTCTATTGCTGCCTCGGGCACGTTATGGCCGTTCTGCTGTGAGTCAAAGATTTTCGAATCGGACGAAAAACTGATAGTGAATTGTAACATTCAGGGCCACCTAATGACGATGGACCACGCAAATTGCGTCCCGATTCAATACATCGTCCTCAGGCAGACTTGTCTCCATGGGTCTATTGCTGCCTCGGGCACCTTATGGCAGGCCTGCTGTGAGTCAAAGATTTTCGAATCGGACGAAAAACTGATAGTGAATTGTAACGTTCAGGGCCACCTAATGACGATGGATCACTCAAATTGCGTCCCGATTCAATACATCGTCTTCCAGCCGACTAGACTCCATGGGTCTATTGCTGCCTCGTGCACCTTATAGCCGTTCTGCTGAGATTCTAGATTATCGAATGGGACAAAAAACTGATAGTGAATTGTAACGTTCAGGGCCTCCTAATGACGATGGATCACTCAAATTGCGTCCCGATTCAATACATCGTCCTCCAGCAGACTTGTCTTCATGGGTCTATTGCTGCCTCGGGCACCTTATGGCCGTTCTGCTGTGAGTCTAGATTATCGAATAGGACGAAAAACTGATAGTGAATTGTAACGTTCAGGGCCACCTAATGACGATAGATCTCTCAAATTGTGTCCAGATTCAATACATCGTCCTCCAGCAGACTTGTCTCCATGGGTCGATTGCTGCCACGGGCACCTTATGGCCGTTCTGCTGTGAGTCAAAGATTTTCGAATCGGACGAAAAACTGATAGTGATTTGTAACATTCAGGGCCACCTAATGACGATGGACCACACAAATTGCGTCCCGATTCAGTACATCGTCCACTAGCCGACTTGACTCCATGGGACTATTGCTGCCTCGGGCACCTTATGGCCGATCTGCTGTGAGTCTAGATTATAGAATGGGATGAAAAACTGATAGTGAATTGTAACGTTCAGGGCCACCTAATGACGATGGATCACTCAAATTGCGTCCCGATTCAATACATCGTCCTCCAGCAGACTTGTCTCCATGGGTCTATTGCTGCCTCGGGCACCTTATGGCAGGCCTGCTGTGACTCAAAGATTTTCGAATCGGACGAAAAACTAATAGTGAATTGTAACGTTCAGGGCCTCCTAATGACGATGGAACAGTGAAATTGCGTCCCGATTCAATACATCGTCCTCCAGAGGACTTGTCTCCATGGGTCTATTGCAGCCTCGGGCACCTTATGGCCGTTCTGCTGTGAGTCAAAGATTTTCGAATCGGACGAAAAACTGATAGTGAATTGTAACATTCAGGGCCACCTAATGACGATGGACCACACAAATTGCGTCCCGATTCAGTACATCGTCCTCCAGCCGACCTGACTCCATGTGTCTGTTGCTGCCTCAGGCACCTTATGGCCGTTCTGCTGTGAGGCTAGATTATCGAATGGGACGAAAAAATGATAGTGAATTGTAACGTTCAGGGCCACCTAATGACGATGGATCACTCAAATTGCGTCCCGATTCAATATATCGTCCTCCAGCAGACTTGTTTCCATGGGTCTATTGTTGCCTCGGGCACCTTATGGCCGTTCTGCTGTGAGTCAAAGATTTTCGAATCGGACGAAAAACTGATAGTGAATTGTAACTTTCAGGGCAACCTAATGACGATGGATCACTCAAATTGCGTCCCGATTCAATATATCGTCCTCCAGCCGACTTGTCTCCATGGGTCTATTGCTGCCTCGGGCACCTTATGGCCGTTCTGCTGTGAGTCAAAGAGTTTCGAATCGGACGAAAAACTGATGGTAAATTGGAACGTTCAGGGTCTCCTAATGACGATGGAACACTCAAATTGCGTCCCGATTCAATACATCGCCCTCCAGCGGACTTGTCTCCATTGGTCTATTGCTGCCTCGGGCACCTAATGGCCGTTCTGCTGTGAGTCAAAGACTTTCGAATCGGACGAAAAACTGATAGTGAATTGTAACATTCAGGGCCACCTAATGACGATGGACCACGCAAATTGGGTCCCGATTCAATACATCGTCCTCCAGCCGAGTTGACTCCATGGGTCTATCGCTGCCACGGGCACCTTATGGCCGTTCTGCTGTGAATCTAGATTATCGAATGGGACGAAAAACTGATAATGAATTGTAACGTCAGGGCCACCTAATGACGGTGGATCACTCAAACTGCGTCCCGATTCAATACATCGTCCTCCAGCCGACTTGACTCCATGGGTCTATTGCTGCCTCGGGCACCTTATGGCCGTTCTGCTGTGAGTCTAGATTATCGAACGGGACAAAAAACTAATAGTGAATTGTAACGTTCAGGGCCACCTAATGACGATGGATCACTCAAATTGCGTCCCGATTCAATACATCGTCCTCCAGCAGACTTGTCTCCATGGGTCTAGTGCTGCCTCGGGCACCTTATGGCCGTTCTGCTGTGAGTCTAGATTATCGAATGGGACGAAAAACTGATAGTGAATTGTAACGTTCAGGGCCACCTAATGACGATGGATCACTCAAATTGCGTCCCGATTCAATACATCGTCCTCCAGCCGACTTGACTCCATGGGTCTATTGCTGCCTCGGGCACCTTATGGCCTTTCTGCTGTGAGTCTAGATTATCGAATGGGACGAAAAACTGATAGTGAATTGTAACGTTCAGGGCCTCCTAATGACGATGGATCACTCAAATTGCGTCCCGATTCAATACATCGTCCTCCAGCAGACTTGTCTCCATGGGTCGAATGCTGCCTCGGGCACCTAATGGCCGTTCTGCTGTGAGTCAAAGATTTTCGAATCGGACGAAAAACTGATAGTGAATTGTAACATTCAGGGCCACCTAATGACGATGGACCACGCAAATTGCGTCCCGATTCAATACATCGTCCTCCAGCCGAGTTGACTCCTTGGGTCTATTGCTGCCTCGGGCACCTTATGGCCGTTCTGCTGTGAATCTAGATTAACGAATGGGACGAAAAACTGATAGTGAATTGTAACGTTCAGGGCCACCTAATGACGATGGATCACTCAAATTGCGTCCCGATTCAATACATCGTCCTCCAGCAGACTTGTCTCCATGGGTCTATTGCTGCCTCGGGCACCTTATGGCAGGCCTGCTGTGACTCAAAGATTTTCGAATCGGACGAAAAACTGATAGTGAATTGTAACATTCAGGGCCACCTAATGACGATAGACCACGCAAATTGCGTCCCGATTCAATACATCGTCCTCCAGCCGAGTTGACTCCTTGGGTCTATTGCTGCCTCGGGCACCTTATGGCCGTTCTGCTGTGAATCTAGATTATCGAATGGGACGAAAAACTGATAGTGAACTGTAACGTTCGGGGCCACCTAATGACGATGGATCCTTCAAATTACGTCCCGATTCAATACATCGTCCCCAGCCGACTTGACTCCATGGGACTATTTCTGCCTCGGGCACCTTATGGCCGTTCTGCTGTGAGTCTAGATTATAGAATGGGATGCAAAACTGATAGTGAATTGTAACGTTCAGGGCCACCTAATGACGATGGATCACTCAAATTGCGTCCCGATTCAATACATCGTCCTCCAGCAGACTTGTCTCCATGGGTCTATTGCTGCCTCGGGCACCTTATGGCAGGCCTGCTGTGACTCAAAGATTTTCGAATCGGACGAAAAACTGATGGTGAATTGTAACGTTCAGGGCCTCCTAATGACGATGGAACACTCAAATTGCGTCCCGATTCAATACATCGTCCTCCAGCACACTTGTCTCCATGCGTCTATTGCTGCCTCGGGCACTTTATGGCCGTTCTGCTGTGAGTCAAAGATTTTCGAACCGGACGAAAAACTGATAGTGAATTGTAACGTTCAGGGCCACCTAATGACGATGGATCACTCAAATTGCGTCCCGATTCAATACATCGTCCTCCAGCCGACTTGACTCCATGGGTCTATTGCTGCCTCGGGCACCTTATGGCCGTTCTGCTGTGAGTCTAGATTATCGAACGGGACAAAAAACTAATAGTGAATTGTAACGTTCAGGGCCACCTAATGACGATGGATCACTCAAATTGCGTCCCGATTCAATACATCGTCCTCCAGCAGACTTGTCTCCATGGGTCTATTGCTGCCTCGGGCACCTTATGGCCGTTCTGCTGTGAGTCTAGATTATCGAATGGGACGAAAAACTGATAGTGAATTGTAACGTTCAGGGCCACCTAATGACGATGGATCACTCAAATTGCGTCCCGATTCAATACATCGTCCTCCAGCCGACTTGACTCCATGGGTCTATTGCTGCCTCGGGCACCTTATGGCCGTTCTGCTGTGAGTCTAGATTATAGAATGGGACGAAAAACTGATAGTGAATTGTAACGTTCAGGGCCTCCTAATGACGATGGATCACTCAAATTGCGTCCCGATTCAATACATCGTCCTCCAGCCGACTTGACTCCATGGGTCTATTGCTGCCTCGGGCACCTTATGGCCTTTCTGCTGTGAGTCTAGATTATCGAATGGGACGAAAAACTGATAGTGAATTGTAACGTTCAGGGCCTCCTAATGACGATGGATCACTCAAATTGCGTCCCGATTCAATACATCGTCCTCCAGCAGACTTGTCTCCATGGGTCGAATGCTGCCTCGGGCACCTAATGGCCGTTCTGCTGTGAGTCAAAGATTTTCGAATCGGACGAAAAACTGATAGTGAATTGTAACATTCAGGGCCACCTAATGACGATGGACCACGCAAATTGCGTCCCGATTCAATACATCGTCCTCCAGCCGAGTTGACTCCGTGGGTCTATTGCTGCCTCGGGCACCTTATGGCTGTTCTGCTGTGAATCTAGATTAACGAATGGGACGAAAAACTGATAGTGAATTGTAACGTTCAGGGCCACCTAATGACGATGGATCACTCAAATTGCGTCCCGATTCAATACATCGTCCTCCAGCAGACTTGTCTCCATGGGTCTATTGCTGCCTCGGGCACCTTATGGCAGGCCTGCTGTGACTCAAAGATTTTCGAATGGGACGAAAAACTGATAGTGAATTGTAACATTCAGGGCCACCTAATGACGATAGACCACGCAAATTGCGTCCCGATTCAATACATCGTCCTCCAGCCGAGTTGACTCCTTGGGTCTATTGCTGCCTCGGGCACCTTATGGCCGTTCTGCTGTGAATCTAGATTATCGAATGGGACGAAAAACTGATAGTGAACTGTAACGTTCGGGGCCACCTAATGACGATGGATCCTTCAAATTACGTCCCGATTCAATACATCGTCCCCAGCCGACTTGACTCCATGGGACTATTTCTGCCTCGGGCACCTTATGGCCGTTCTGCTGTGAGTCTAGATTATAGAATGGGATGCAAAACTGATAGTGAATTGTAACGTTCAGGGCCACCTAATGACGATGGATCACTCAAATTGCGTCCCGATTCAATACATCGTCCTCCAGCAGACTTGTCTCCATGGGTCTATTGCTGCCTCGGGCACCTTATGGCAGGCCTGCTGTGACTCAAAGATTTTCGAATCGGACGAAAAACTGATGGTGAATTGTAACGTTCAGGGCCTCCTAATGACGGTGGAACACTCAAATTGCGTCCCGATTCAATACATCGTCCTCCAGCAGACTTGTCTCCATGCGTCTATTGCTGCCTCGGGCACTTTATGGCCGTTCTGCTGTGAGTCAAAGATTTTCGAACCGGACGAAAAACTGATAGTGAATTGTAACGTTCAGGGCCACCTAATGACGATGGATCACTCAAATTGCGTCCCGATTCAATACATCGTCCTCCAGCCGACTTGACTCCATGGGTCTATTGCTGCCTCGGGCACCTTATGGCCGTTCTCCTGTGAGTCTAGATTATCGAATGGGACGAAAAACTGATAGTGAATTGTAACGTTCAGGGTCTCCTAATGACGATGGATCACTCAAATTGCGTCCCGATTCAATACATCGTCCTCCAGCAGACTTGTCTCCATGGGTCGATTGCTGCCTCGGGCACCTAATGGCCGTTCTGCTGTGAGTCAAAGATTTTCGAATCGGACGAAAAACTGATAGTGAATTGTAACATTCAGGGCCACCTAATGACGATAGACCACGCAAATTGCGTCCCGATTCAATACATCGTCCACCAGCCGAGTTGACTCCATGGGTCTATTGCTGCCTAGGGCACCTTATGGCCGATCTGCTGTGAATCTAGATTATCGAATGGGACGAAAAACTGATGGTGAATTGTAACGTTCAGGGTCTCCTAATGACGATGGAACACTCAAATTGCGTCCCGATTCAATACATCGTCCTCCAGCAGACTTGTCTCCATGCGTCTATTGCTGCCTCGGGCATCTAATGGCCGTTCTGCTGTGAGTCAAAGATTTTCGAATCGGACGAAAAACTGATAGTGAATTGTAACGTTCAGGGCCACCTAATGACGATGGATCACTCAAATTGCGTCCCGATTCAATACATCGTCTTCCAGCCGACTGGACTCCATGGGTCTATTGCTGCCTCGGGCACTTTATGGCCGTTCTGCTGTGAGTCTAGATTATCGAATGGGACGAAAAACTGATAGTGAATTGTAACGTTCAGGGGGCTCCTAATGACGATGGATCATTAAAATTGCGTCCCGATTCAATACATCGTCCTTCAGCAGACTTGTCTCCATGGATCGATTGCTGCCTCGGGCACCTAATGGCCGTTCTGCTGTGAGTCAAAGATTTTCGAATCGGACAAAAACTGATAGTGAATTGTAACATTCAGGGCCACCTAATGCCGATGGACCACGCAAATTGCGTCCCGATTCAATACATCGTCCTCCAGCCGAGTTCACTCCATAGGTCTATTGCTGCCTCGGGAACCTTATGGCCGTTCTGCTGTGAGTCAAAGATTTTCGAATCGGACGAAAAACTGATAGTGAATTGTAACTTTCAGGGCCACCTAATGACGATGGATCACTCAAATTGCGTCCCGATTCAATACATCGTCCTCCAGCAGACTTGTCTCCATGGGTCGATTGCTGCCTCGGGCACCTTATGGCCGTTCTGCTGTGAGTCAATGATTTTCGAATCGGACGAAAAACTGATAGTGATTTGTAACATTCAGGGCCACCTAATGACGATGGACCACACAAATTGCGTCCCGATTCAGTACATCGTCCACTAGCCGACTTGACTCTATGGGACTATTGCTGCCTCGGGCACCTTATGGCCGTTCTGCTGTGAGTCTAGATTATCGAATGGGACGAAAAACTGATAGTGAATTGTAACGTTCAGGGCCACCTAATGACGATGGATCACTCAAATTGCGTCCCGATTCAATATATCGTCCTCCAGCAGACTTGTTTCCATGGGTCTATTGTTGCCTCGGGCACCTTATAGCCGTTCTGCTGTGAGTCAAAGATTTTCGAATCGGACGAAAAACTGATAGTGAATTGTAACGTTCAGGGCAACCTAATGACGATGGATCACTCAAATTGCGTCCCGATTCAATATATCGTCCTCCAGCCGACTTGTCTCCATGGGTCTATTGCTGCCTCGGGCACCTTATGGCCGTTCTGCTGTGAGTCAAAGAATTTCGAATCGGACGAAAAACTGATGGTAAATTGGAACGTTCAGGGCCTCCTAATGACGATGGAACACTCAAATTGCGTCCCGATTCAACACATCGTCATCCAGCGGACTTGTCTCCATTGGTCTATTGCTGCCTCGGGCACCTAATGGCCGTTCTGCTGTGAGTCAAAGACTTTCGAATCGGACGAAAAACTGATAGTGAATTGTAACATTCAGGGCCACCTAATGACGATGGACCACGCAAATTGGGTCCCGATTCAATACATCGTCCTCCAGCCGAGTTGACTCCATGGGTCTATTGCTGCCTCGGGCACCTTATGGCCGTTCTGCTGTGAGTCTAGATTATCGAATGGGACGAAAAACTGTTAGTGAATTGTAACTTTCAGGGCCACCTAATGACGATGGATCACTCAAATTGCGTCCCGATTCAATACATCTTCCTCCAGCAGACTTGTCTCCATGGGTCGATTGCTGCCTCGGGCACCTTATGGCCGTTCTGCTGTGAGTCAAAGATTTTCGAATCGGACAAAAACCTGATAGTGATTTGTAACATTCAGGGCCACCTAATGACGATGGACCACACAAATTGCGTCCCTACTCAGTACATCGTCCATTAGCCGACTTGACTCCATGGGACTATTGCTGCCTCGGGCACCTTATGGCCGTTCTGCTGTGAGTCTAAATTATCGAATGGGATGAAAAACTGATAGTGAATTGTAACGTTCAGGGCCACCTAATGACGATGGATCACTCAAATTGCGTCCCGATTCAATACATCGTCCTCCAGCAGACTTGTCTCCATGGGTCTATTGCTACCTCGGGCACCTTATGGCAGTCCTGCTGTGACTCAAAGATTTTCGAATCGGACGAAAAACTGATAGTGAATTGTAACGTTCAGGGCCTCCTAATGACGATGGAACACTCAAATTGCGTCCCGATTCAATACATCGTCCTCCAGCAGAATTGTCTCCATGGGTCTATAGCTGCCTCGGGCACCTTATGGCCGTTCTGCTGTGAGTCAAACATTTTCGAATCGGACGAAAAACTGATAGTGAATTGTAACATTCAGGGCCACCTAATGACGATGGACCACACAAATTGCGTCCCGATTCAGTACATCGTTCTCCAGCCGATCTGACTCCATGGGTCTATTAATGCCTCGGGCACCTTATGGTCGTTCTGCTGTGAGTCTAGATTATCGAATGGGACGAAAAACTGATAGTGAATTGTAACGTTCAGGGCCACCTAATGACGATGGATCACTCAAATTGCGTCCCGATTCAATACATCGTCCTCCAGCAGACTTGTCTCCATGGGTCTATTGCTGCTTCGGGCACCTTATGGCCGTTCTGCTGTGAGTCAAAGATTTTCGAATCGGACGAAAAACTGATAGTGAATTGTAACTTTCAGAGCCACCTAATGACGATGGATCACTCAAATTGCGTCCCGATTCAATACATCGTCCTCCAGCAGACTTGTCTCCATGGGTCTATTGCTGCCTCGGGCACCTTATGGCCGTTCTGCTGTGAGTCAAAGATTTTCGAATCGGACGAAAAACTGATTGTGAATTGTAACGTTCAGGGCCACCTAATGACGATGGATCACTCAAATTGCGTCCCGATTCAATACATCGTCCTCCAGCCGACATGTCTCCATGGGTCTATTGCTGCCTTGGCACCTTATGGCCGTTCTGCTGTGAGTCAAAGATTTTCGAATCGGACGAAAAACTGATAGTGAATTGTAACGTTCAGGGCCACCTAATGACGATGGATCACTCGAATTGCGTCCCGATTCAATACATCGTCCTCCAGCCGAGTTGACTCCATGAGTCTATTGCTGCCTCGGGCACCTTATGGCCGTTCTGCTGTGATTCTAGATTATCGAATGCGACGAAAAACTGATAGTGAATTGTAACGTTCAGGGCCTCCTAATGACGATGGATCACTCAAATTGCGTCCCGATTCAATACATCGTCCTCCAGGCGACTTGACTCCATGGGTCTATTGCTGCCTCGGGCACCTTATGGCCGTTCTGCTGTGAGTCTAGATGATCGAATGGGACGAAAAACTGATAGTGAATTGTAACGTTCAGGGCCTCCTAATGTCGATGGATCACTCAAATTGCGTCCCGATTCAATACATCGTCCTCCAGCAGACTTGTCTCCATGGGTCGATTGCTGCCTCGGGCACCTAATGGCCGTTCTGCTGTGAGTCAAAGATTTTCGAATCGGACGAAAAACTGATAGTGAATTGTAACATTCAGGGCCACCTAATGACGATGGACCACGCAAATTGCGTCCCGATTCAAAACATCGTCGTACAGCCGAGTTGACTCCATGGGTCTATTGCTGCCTCGGGCACCTTATGGCTGTTCAGCTGTGAATCTAGATTATCGAATGGGACGAAAAACTGATAGTGAATTGTAACTTTCAGGGCCACCTAATGACGATGGATCACTCAAATTGCGTCCCGATACAATACAGCGTTCCCAGCCGACTTGTCTCCATGGGTCTATAGCTGCCTCGGGCACCTTATGGCCGTTCTGCTGTGAGTCTAGATTATCGAATGGGACGAAAAACTGATAGTGAATTGTAACGTTCAGGGCCACCTAATGACGATGGATCACTCAAATTGCGTCCTGATTCAATACATCGTCCTCCAGCAGACTTGACTTCATGGGTCTATTGCTGCCTCGGGCACCTTATGGCCGTTCTGCTGTGAGTCAAAGATTTTCGAATCGGACGAAAAACTGATTGTGAATTGTAACTTTCAGGGCCACCTAATGACGATGGATCACTCAAATTGCGTCCCGATTCAATACATCGTCCTCCAGCAGACTTGACTTCATGGGTCTATTGCTGCCTCGGGCACCTTATGGCCGTTCTGCTGTGAGTCAAAGATTCTCGAATCGGACGAAAAACTGATAGTGAATTGTAACTTTCAGGGCCACCTAATGACGATGGATCACTCAAATTGCGTCCCGATTCAATACATTGTCCTCCAGCAGACTGTCTCCATGGGTCTATTGCAGCCTCGGGCACCTTATGGCCGTTCAGCTGTGACTCAATGATTTTCGAATCGGACGAAAAAATGATAGTAAATTGTAACGTTCAGGGCCTCCTAATGACGATGGAACACTCAAATTGCGTCCCGATTCAATACATCGTCCTCCAGCCGACTTGTCTCCATGGGTCTATTGCTGCCTCGGGCACCTTATGGCCGTTCTGCTGTGAGTCTAGATTATCGAATGGGACGAAAAACTGATAGTGAATTGTAACGTTCAGGGCCACCTAATGACGATGGATCACTCAAATTGCGTCCCGATTCAATACATCGTCCTCCAGCCGACTTGACTCCATGGGACTATTGCTGCCTCGGGCACCTTATGGCCGTTCTGCTGTGAGTCTAGATTATCGAATGGGACGAAAAACTGATAGTGAATTGTTACGTTCAGGGCCTCCTAATGACGATGGATCACTCAAATTGCGTCCCGATTCAATTCATCGTCCTCCAGCCGAGTTGACTCCATGGGTCTATTGCTGCCCCGGGCACCTTATGGCCGTTCTGCTGTGAATCTAGATTATCGAATGGAACGAAAAACTGATAGTGAATTATAACGTTCAGGGCCACCTAATGACGATGGATCACTCAAATTGCGTCCCGATTCAATACATCGTCCCCAGCCGACTTGTCTCCATGGGTCTATTGCTGTCTCGGGCACCTTATGGCCGTTCTGCTGTGAGTCTAGATTATCGAATGGGACGAAAAACTGATGGTGAATTGTAACGTTCAGGGCCACCTAATGACGATGGATCACTCAAATTGCGTCCCGATTCAATACATCGTCCTCCAGCCGACATGTCTCCATGGGTCTATTGCTGCCTTGGCACCTTATGGCCGTTCTGCTGTGAGTCAAAGATTTTCGAATCGGACGAAAAACTGATAGTGAATTGTAACGTTCAGGGCCACCTAATGACGATGGATCACTCGAATTGCGTCCCGATTCAATACATCGTCCTCCAGCCGAGTTGACTGCATGAGTCTATTGCTGCCTCGGGCACCTTATGGCCGTTCTGCTGTGATTCTAGATTATCGAATGCGACGAAAAACTGATAGTGAATTGTAACGTTCAGGGCATCCTAATGACGATGGATCACTCAAATTGCGTCCCGATTCAATACATCGTCCTCCAGGCGACTTGACTCCATGGGTCTATTGCTGCCTCGGGCACCTGATGGCCGTTCTGCTGTGAGTCTAGATGATCGAATGGGACGAAATACTGATAGTGAATTGTAACGTTCAGGGCCTCCTAATGACGATGGATCACTCAAATTGCGTCCCGATTCAATACATCGTCCTCCAGCAGACTTGTTTCCATGGGTCGATTGCTGCCTCGGGCACCTAATGGCCGTTCTGCTGTGAGTCAAAGATTTTCGAAACGGACGAAAAACTGATAGTGAATTGTAACATTCAGGGCCACCTAATGACGATGGACCACGCAAAATGCGTCCCGATTCAAAACATCGTCGTACAGCCGAGTTGACTCCATGGGTCTATTGCTGCCTCGGGCACCTTATGGCCGTTCAGCTGTGAATCTAGATTATCGAATGGGACGAAAAACTGATAGTGAATTGTAACTTTCAGGGCCACCTAATGACGATGGATCACTCAAATTGCGTCCCGATTCAATACATCGTTCCCAGCCGACTTGTCTCCATGGGTCTATAGCTGCCTCGGGCACCTTATGGCCGTTCTGCTGTGAGTCTAGATTATCGAATGGGACGAAAAACTGATAGTGAATTGTAACGTTCAGGGACACCTAATGACGATGGATCACTCAAATTGCGTCCTGATTCAATACATCGTCCTCCAGCAGACTTGACTTCATGGGTCTATTGCTGCCTCGGGCACCTTATGGCCGTTCTGCTGTGAGTCAAAGATTTTCGAATCGGACGAAAAACTGATTGTGAATTGTAACTTTCAAGGCCACCTAATGACGATGGATCACTCAAATTGCGTCCCGATTCGATACATCGTCCTCCAGCAGACTTGACTTCATGGGTCTATTGCTGCCTCGGGCACCTTATGGCCGTTCTGCTGTGAGTCAAAGATTCTCGAATCGGACGAAAAACTGATAGTGCATTGTAACTTTCAGGGCCACCTAATGACGATGGATCACTCAAATTGCGTCCCGATTCAATACATTGTCCTCCAGCAGACTGTCTCCATGGGTCTATTGCAGCCTCGGGCACCTTATGGCCGTTCAGCTGTGACTCAAGGATTTTCGAATCGGACGAAAAAATGGTAGTGAATTGTAACGTTCAGGGCCTCCTAATGACGATGGAACACTCAAATTGCGTCCCGATTCAATACATCGTCCTCCAGCCGACTTGTCTCCATGGGTCTATTGCTGCCTCGGGCACCTTATGGCCGTTCTGCTGTGAGTCTAGATTATCGAATGGGACGAAAAACTGATAGTGAATTGTAACGTTCAGGGCCACCTAATGACGATGGATCACTCAAATTGCGTCCCGATTCAATACATCGTCCTCCAGCCGACTTGACTCCATGGGTCTATTGCTGCCTCGGGCACCTTATGGCCGTTCTGCTGTGAGTCTAGATTATCGAATGGGACGAAAAACTGATAGTGAATTGTAACGTTCAGGGCCTCCTAATGACGATGGATCACTCAAATTGCGTCCCGATTCAATTCATCGTCCTCCAGCCGAGTTGACTCCATGGGTCTATTGCTGCCCCGGGCACCTTATGGCCGTTCTGCTGTGAATCTAGATTATCGAATGGGACGAAAAACTGATAGTGAATTAAAACGTTCAGGGCCACCTAATGACGATGGATCACTCAAATTGCGTCCCGATTCAATACATCGTCCCCAGCCGACTTGTCTCCATGGGTCTATTGCTGTCTCGGGCACCTTATGGCCGTTCTGCTGTGAGTCTAGATTATCGAATGGGACGAAAAACTGATAGTGAATTGTAACGTTCAGGGCCACCTAATGACGATGGATCACTCAAATTGCGTCCTGATTCAATACATCGTCCTCCAGCAGACTTGACTTCATGGGTCTATTGCTGCCTCGGGCACCTTATGGCCGTTCTGCTGTGGGTCAAAGATTTTCGAATCGGACGAAAAACTGATAGTGATTTGTAACATTCAGGGCCACCTAATGACGATGGACCACACAAATTGCGTCCCGATTCAGTACATCGTCCACTAGCCGACTTGAGTCCATGGGACTATTGCTGCCTCGGGCACCTTATGGCCGTTCTGCTGTGAGTCTAGATGATAGAATGGGATGAAAAACTGATAGTGAATTGTAACTTTCAGGGCCACCTAATGACGATGGATCACTCAAATTGCGTCCCGATTCAATACATCGTCCTCCAGCAGACTTGTCTCCATGCGTCTATTGCTGCCTCGGGCACCTTATGGCCGTCCTGCTGTGAGTCAAAGATTTTCGAATCGGACGAAAAACTGATAGTGAATTGTAACGTTCAGGGCCACCCAATGACGATGGATCACTCAAATTGCGTCCCGATTCAATACATCGTCCTCCAGCCGACTTGACTCCATGGGTCTATTGCTGCCTCGGGCACCTTATGGCCGTTCTGCTGTGAGTCTAGATTATCGAATGGGACAAAAAACTGATAGTGAATTGTAACCTTCAGGGCCTCCTAATGACGATGGATCACTCAAATTGCGTCCCGATTCAATACATCGTCCTCCAGCAGACTTGTCACCATGGGTCTATTGCTGCCTCGGGCACCTTATGGCCGTTCTGCTGTGAGTCTAGATTATCGAATGGGACGAAAAACTGATAGTGAATTGTAACGTTCAGGGCCACCTAATAACGATGGATCACTCAAATTGCGTCCCGATTCAATACATCGTCCTCCAGCCGACTTGACTCCATGGGTCTATTGCTGCCTCGGGCACCTTATGGCCGTTCTGCTGTGAGTCTAGATTATCGAATGGGACGAAAAACTGATAGTGAATTGTAACGTTCAGGGCCTCCTAATGACGATGGATCACTCAAATTGCGTTCCGATTCAATACATCGTCCTCCAGGCGACTTGACTCCATGGGTCGATTGCTGCCTCGGGCACCTAATGGCCGTTCTGCTGTGAGTCAAAGATTTTCGAATCGGACGAAAAACTGATAGTGAATTTAACATTCAGAGCCACCTAATGACGATGGACCACGCAAATTGCGTCCCGATTCAATACATCGTCCTCCAGCCGAGTTGACTCCATGGGTCTATTGCTGCCTCGGGCACCTTTTGGCCGTTCTGCTGTGAATCTAGATTATCGAATGGGACGAAAAACTGATAGTGAATTGTAACGTTCAGGGCCACCTAATGACGATGGATCACTCAAATTGCGTCCCGATTCAATACATCGTCCCCAGCCGACTTGTCTCCATGGGTCTATTGCTGCCTCGGGCACCTTATGGCCGTTCTGCTGTGAGTCTAGATTATCGAATGGGACGAAAAACTGATAGTGAATTGTAACGTTCAGGGCCACCTAATGACGATGGATCACTCAAATTGCGTCCTGATTCAATACATCGTCCTCCAGCAGACTTGACTTCATGGGTCTATTGCTGCCTCGGGCACCTTATGGCCGTTCTGCTGTGAGTCAAAGATTTTCGAATCGGACGAAAAACTGATAGTGAATTGTAACGTTCAGGGCCACCTAATGACGATGGATCACTCAAATTGCGTCCCGATTCAATACATCGTCCTCCAGCCGACTTGACTCCATGGGTGTATTGCTGCCTCGGGCACCTTATGGCCGTTCTGCTGTGAGTCTAGATTATCGAATGGGACAAAAAACTGATAGTGAATTGTAACCTTCAGGGCCTCCTAATGACGATGGATCACTCAAATTGCGTCCCGATTCAATACATCGTCCTCCAGCCGACTTGTCACCATGGGTCTATTGCTGCCTCGGGCACCTTATGGCCGTTCTGCTGTGAGTCTAGATTATCGAATGGGACGAAAAACTGATAGTGAATTGTAACGTTCAGGGCCACCTAATGACGATGGATCACTCAAATTGCGTCCCGATTCAATACATCGTCCTCCAGCCGACTTGACTCCATGGGTCGATTGCTGCCTCGGGCACCTAATGGCCGTTCTGCTGTGAGTCAAAGATTTTCGAATCGGACGAAAAACTGATAGTGAATTGTAACATTCAGGGCCACCTAATGACGATGGACCACGCAAATTGCGTCCCGATTCAATACATCGTCCTCCAGCCGAGTTGACTCCATGGGTCTATTGCTGCCTCGGGCACCTTTTGGCCGTTCTGCTGTGAGTCTAGATTATCGAATGGGACGAAAAACTGATAGTGAATTGTAACGTTCAGGGCCACCTAATGACGATGGATCACTCAAATTGCGTCCCGATTCAATACATCGTCCCCAGCCGACTTGTCTCCATGGGTCTATTGCTGCCTCGGGCACCTTATGGCCGTTCTGCTGTGAGTCTAGATTATCGAATGGGACGAAAAACTGATAGTGAATTGTAACGTTCAGGGCCACCTAATGACGATGGATCACTCAAATTGCGTCCTGATTCAATACATCGTCCTCCAGCAGACTTGACTTCATGGGTCTATTGCTGCCTCGGGCACCTTATGGCCGTTCTGCTGTGAGTCAAAGATTTTCGAATCGGACGAAAAACTGATAGTGAATTGTAACGATCAGGGCCACCTAATGACGATGGATCAGTCAAATTGCGTCCCGATTCAATACATCGTCCTCCAGCCGACTTGACTCCATGGGTCTATTTCTGCCTCGGGCACCTTATGGCCGTTCTGCTGTGAGTCTAGATTATCGAATGGGACAAAAAACTGATAGTGAATTGTAACCTTCAGGGCCTCCTAATGACGATGGATGACTGAAATTGCGTCCCGATTCAATACATCGTCCTCCAGCCGACTTGTCACCATGGGTCTATTGCTGCCTCGGGCACCTTATGGCCGTTCTGCTGTGAGTCTAGATTATCGAATGGGACGAAAAACTGATAGTGAATTGTAACGTTCAGGGCCACCTAATGACGATGGATCACTCAAATTGCGTCCCGATTCAATACATCGTCCTCCAGCCGACTTGACTCCATGGGTCGATTGCTGCCTCGGGCACCTAATGGCCGTTCTGCTGTGAGTCAAAGATTTTCGAATCGGACGAAAAACTGATAGTGAATTGTAACTTTCAGGGCCACCTAATGACGATGGATCACTCAAATTGCGTCCCGATTCAATACATCGTCCTCCAACAGACTTGACTTCATGGGTCTATTGCTGCCTCGGGCACCTTATGGCCGTTCTGCTGTGAGTCAAAGATTTTCGAATCGGACGAAAAACTGAAAGTGAATTGTAACTTTCAGGGCCACCTAATGACGATGGATCACTCAAATTGCGTCCCGATTCAATACATTGTCCTCCAGCAGACTGTCTCCATGGGTCTATTGCAGCCTCGGGCACCTTATGGCCGTTCAGCTGTGACTCAAAGATTTTCGAATCCGACGAAAAACTGATAGTGAATTGTAACGTTCAGGGCCTCCTAATGACGATGGAACACTCAAATTGCGTCCCGATTCAATACATCGTCCTCCAGCCGTCTCCATGGGTCTATTGCTGCCTCGGGCACCTTATGGCCGTTCTGCTGTGAGTCTAGATTATCGAATGGGACGAAAAACTGATAGTGAATTGTAACGTTCAGGGCCACCTAATGACGATGGATCACTCAAATTGCGTCCCGATTCAATACATCGTCCTCCAGCCGACTTGACTCCATGGTTCTAATGCTGCCTCGGGCACCTTATGGCCGTTCTGCTGTGAGTCTAGATTATCGAATGGGACGAAAAACTGATAGTGAATTGTAACGTTCAGGGCCTCCTAATGACGATGGATGACTGAAATTGCGTCCCGATTCAATACATCGTCCCCAGCCGACTTGTCTCCATGGGTCTATTGCTGCCTCGGGCACCTTATGGCCGTTCTGCTGTGAGTCTAGATTATCGAATGGGACGAAAAACTGATAGTGAATTGTAACGTTCAGGGCCACCTAATGACGATGGATCACTCAAATTGCGTCCTGATTCAATACATCGTCCTCCAGCAGACTTGACTTCATGGGTCTATTGCTGCCTCGGGCACCTTATGGCCGTTCTGCTGTGAGTCAAAGATTTTCGAATCGGACGAAAAACTGATAGTGATTTGTAACATTCAGGGCCACCTAATGACGATGGATCACTCAAATTGCGTCCCGATTCAATACATCGTCCTCCAGCAGACTTGACTTCATGGGTCTATTGCTGCCTCGGGCACCTTATGGCCGTTCTGCTGTGAGTCAAAGATTTTCGAATCGGACGAAAAACTGATAGTGAATTGTAACTTTCAGGGCCACCTAATGACGATGGATCACTCAAATTGCGTCCCGATTCAATACATTGTCCTCCAGCAGACTGTCTCCATGGGTCTATTGCAGCCTCGGGCACCTTATGGCCGTTCAGCTGTGACTCAAAGATTTTCGAATCGGACGAAAAACTGATAGTGAATTGTAACGTTCAGGGCCTCCTAATGACGATGGACCACGCAAATTGCGTCCCGATTCAATTCATCGTCCTCCAGCCGAGTTGACTCCATGGGTCTATTGCTGCCCCGGGCACCTTATGGCCGTTCTGCTGTGAATCTAGATTATCGAATGGGACGAAAAACTGATAGTGAATTAAAACGTTCAGGGCCACCTAATTACGATGGATCACTAAAATTGCGTCCCGATTCAATACATCGTCCCCAGCCGACTTGTCTCCATGGGTCTATTGCTGCCTCGGGCACCTTATGGCCGTTCTGCTGTGAGTCTAGATTATCGAATGGGACGAAAAACTGATAGTGAATTGTAACGTTCAGGGCCACCTAATGACGATGGATCACTCAAATTGAGTCCTGATTCAATACATCGTCCTCCAGCAGACTTGACTTCATGGGTCCATTGCTGCCTCGGGCACCTTATGGCCGTTCTACTGTGAGTCAAAAATTTTCGAATCGGACGAAAAACTGATAGTGATTTGTAACATTCAGGGCCACCTAATGACGATGGACCACACAAAATTGCGTCCCGATTCAGTACATCGTCCACTAGCCGACTTGACTCCATGGGACTATTGCTGCCTCGGGCACCTTATGGCCGTTCTGCTGTGAGCCTAGATGATAGAATGGGATGAAAAACTGATAGTGAATTGTAACGTTCAGGGCCACCTAATGACGATGGATCACTCAAATTGCGTCCCGATTCAATACATCGTCCTCCAGCAGACTTGTCTCCATGGGTCTATTGCTGCCTCGGGCACCTAATGGCCGTTCTGCTGTGAGTCAAAGATTTTAGAATCGGACGAAAAACTGATAGTGGATTGTAACGTTCAGGGCCTCCTAATGACGATGGATCACTCAAATTGCGTCCCGATTCAATACATCGTCCTCCAGCAGACTTGTCTCCATGGGTCGATTGCTGCCTCGGGCACCTTATGGCCGTTCTGCTGTGAGTCAAAGATTTTCGAATCGGACGAAAAACTGATAGTGATTTGTAACATTCAGGGCCACCTAATGACGATGGATCACTCAAATTGCGTCCCGATTCAATACATCGTCCTCCAGCAGACTTGACTTCAAGGGTCTATTGCTGCCTCGGGCACCTTATGGCCGTTCTGCCGTAAGTCAAAGATTTTCGAATCGGACGAAAAACTGATAGTGAATTGTAACTGTCAGGGCCACCTAATGACGATGGATCACTCAAATTGCGTCCCGATTCAATACATTGTCCTCCAGCAGACTGTCTCCATGGGTCTATTGCAGCCTCGGGCACCTTATGGCCGTTCAGCAGTGACTCAAAGATTTTCGAATCGGACGAAAAACTGATAGTGAATTGTAACGTTCAGGGCCTCCTAATGACGATGGAACACTCAAATTGCGTCCCGATTCAATACATCGTCCTCCAGCCGACTTGTCTCCATGGGTCTGTTGCTGCCTCGGGCACCTTATGGTCGTTCTGCTGTGAGTCTAGATTATCGAATGGGACGAAAAACTGATAGTGAATTGTAACGTTCAGGGCCACCTAATGACGATGGATCACTCAAATTGCGTCCCGATTCAATACATCGTCCTCCAGCCGACTTGACTCCATGGGTCTATTGCTGCCTCGGGCACCTTATGGCCGTTCTGCTGTGAGTCTAGATTATCGAATGGGACGAAAAACTGATAGTGAATTGTAACGTTCAGGGCCTCCTAATGACGATGGATCACTCAAATTGCGTCCCGATTCAATACATCGTCCTCCAGCCGCCTTGACTCCATGGGTCTATTGCTGCCTCGGGCACCTTATGGCCGTTCTGCTGTGAGTCTAGATTATCGAATGGGACGAAAAACTGATAGTGAATTGTAACGTTCAGGGCCTCCTAATGACGATCGATCACTCAAATTGCGTCCCGATTCAGTACGTCGTCCTCCAGCAGACTTGTCTCCATGGGTCGATTGCTGCCTCGGGCACCTAATGGCCGTTCTGCTGTGAGTCAAAGATTTTCGAATCGGACGAAAAACTGATAGTGATTTGTAACATACAGGGCCACCTAATGACGATGGACCACACAAATTGCGTCCCGATTCAGTACATCGTCCACTAGCCGACTTGCCTCCATGGGACTATTGCTGCCTCGGGCACCTTATGGCCGTTCTGCTGTGAGTCTAGATGATAGAATGGGATGAAAAACTGATAGTGAATTGTAACGTTCAGGGCCACCTAATGACGATGGATCACTCAAATTGCGTCCCGATTCAATACATCGTCCTCCAGCAGACTTGTCTCCATGGGTCTATTGCTGCCTCGGGCACCTTATGGCAGGCCTGCTGTGACTCAAAGATTTTCGAATCGGACGAAAAACTGATAGTGAATTGTAACGTTCAGGGCCTCCTAATGACGACGGAACACTCAAATTGCGTCCCGATTCAATACATGGTCCTCCAGCAGACTTGTCGCCATGCGTCTATTGCTGCCTCGGGCACCTTATGGCCGTTCTGCTGTGAGTCAAAGATTTTCGAATCGGACGAAAAACTGATAGTGAATTGTAACGTTCAGGGCCACCTAATGACGATGGATCACTCAAATTGCGTCCCGATTCAATACATCGTACTCCAGCCGACTTGACTCCATGGGTCTATTGCTGCCTCGGGCACCTTATGGCCGTTCTGCTGTGAGTCTAGAATATCGAATGGGACGAAAAACTGATAGTGAATTGTAACGTTCAGGGCCACCTAATGACGATGGATCACTCAAATTGCGTCCCGATTCAATACATCGTCCTCCAGCCGACTTGACTCCATGGGTCTATTGCTGCCTCGGGCACCTTATGGCCGTTCTGCTGTGAGTCTAGATTATCGAATGGGACGAAAAACTGATAGTGAATTGTAACGTTCAGGGCCTCCTAATGACGATGGATCACTCAAATTGCGTCCCGATTCAATACATCGTCCTCCAGCTGACTTGACTCCATGGGTCTATTACTGCCTCGGGCACCTTATGGCCGTTCTGCTGTGAGTCTAGATTATCGGATGGGACGAAAAACTGATAGTGAATTGTAACGTTCAGGGCCTCCTAATGACGATGGATCACTCAAATTGCGTCCCGATTCAATACATCGTCCTCCAGCCGACTTGACTCCATGGGTCTATTGCTGCCTCGGGCACCTTATGGCCGTTCTGCTGTGAGTCTAGATTATCGAATGGGACGAAAAACTGATAGTGAATTGTAACGTTCAAGGCCTCCTAATGACGATGGATCACTCAAATTGCGTCCCGATTCAATACATCGTCCTCCAGCCGACTTCACTCCATGGGTCTATTACTGCCTCGGGCACCTTATGGCCGTTCTGCTGTGAGTCTAGATTATCGAATGGGACGAAAAACTGATAGTGAATTGTAACGTTCAGGGCCTCCTAATGACGATGGATCACTCAAATTGCGTCCCGACTCAATACATCGTCCTCCAGCAGACTTGTCTCCATGGGTCGATTGCTGCCTCGGGCACCTTATGGCCGTTCTGCTGTGAGTCAAAGATTTTCGAATCGGACGAAAAACTGATAGTGATTTGTAACATTCAGGGCAACCTAATGACGATGGATCACTCAAATTGCGTCCCGATTCAATACATCGTCCTCCAGCAGACTTGACTTCATGGGTCTATTGCTGCCTCGGGCACCTTATGGCCGTTCTGCTGTGAGTCTAGATTATCGAATGGGACGAAAAACTGATAGTGAATTGTAACGTTCAGGGCCACCTAATGACGATGGATCACTCAAATTGCGTCCCGATTCAATACATCGTCCTCCTGCCGACTTGACTCCATGGGTCGATTGCTGCCTCGGGCACCTAATGGCCGTTCTGCTGTGAGTCAAAGATTTTCGAATCGGACGAAAAACTGATAGTGAATTGTAACATTCAGGGCCACCTAATGACGATGGACCACGCAAATTGCGTCCCGATTCAATACATCGTCCTCCAGCCGAGTTGACTCCATGGGTCTATTGCTGCCTCGGGCACCTTTTGGCCGTTCTGCTGTGAGTCTAGATTATCGAATGGGACGAAAAACTGATAGTGAAATGTAACGTTCAGGGCCACCTAATGACGATGGATCACTCAAATTGCGTCCCGATTCAATACATCGTCCCCAGCCGACTTGTCTCCATGGGTCTATTGCTGCCTCGGGCACCTTATGGCCGTTCTGCTGTGAGTCTAGATTATCGAATGGGACGAAAAACTGATAGTGAATTGTAACGTTCAGGGCCACCTAATGACGATGGATCACTCAAATTGCGTCCTGATTCAATACATCGTCCTCCAGCAGACTTGACTTCATGGGTCTATTGCTGCCTCGGGCACCTTATGGCCGTTCTGCTGTGAGTCAAAGATTTTCGAATCGGACGAAAAACTGATAGTGAATTGTAACGTTCAGGGCCACCTAATGACGATGGATCAGTCAAATTGCGTCCCGATTCAATACATCGTCCTCCAGCCGACTTGACTCCATGGGTCTATTGCTGCCTCGGGCACCTTATGGCCGTTCTGCTGTGAGTCTAGATTATCGAATGGGACAAAAAACTGATAGTGAATTGTAACCTTCAGGGCCTCCTAATGACGATGGATCACTCAAATTGCGTCCCGATTCAATACATCGTCCTCCAGCCGACTTGTCACCATGGGTCTATTGCTGCCTCGGGCACCTTATGGCCGTTCTGCTGTGAGTCTAGATTATCGAATGGGACGAAAAACTGATAGTGAATTGTAACGTTCAGGGCCACCTAATGACGATGGATCACTCAAATTGCGTCCCGATTCAATAGATCGTCCTCCAGCCGACTTGACTCCATGGGTCGATTGCTGCCTCGGGCACCTAATGGCCGTTCTGCTGTGAGTCAAAGATTTTCGAATCGGACGAAAAACTGATAGTGAATTGTAACTTTCAGGGCCACCTAATGACGATGGATCACTCAAATTGCGTCCCGATTCAATACATCGTCCTCCAACAGACTTGACTTCATGGGTCTATTGCTGCCTCGGGCACCTTATGGCCGTTCTGCTGTGAGTCAAAGATTTTCGAATCGGACGAAAAACTGAAAGTGAATTGTAACTTTCAGGGCCACCTAATGACGATGGATCACTCAAATTGCGTCCCGATTCAATACATTGTCCTCCAGCAGACTGTCTCCATGGGTCTATTGCAGCCTCGGGCACCTTATGGCCGTTCAGCTGTGACTCAAAGATTTTCGAATCCGACGAAAAACTGATAGTGAATTGTAACGTTCAGGGCCTCCTAATGACGATGGAACACTCAAATTGCGTCCCGATTCAATACATCGTCCTCCAGCCGTCTCCATGGGTCTATTGCTGCCTCGGGCACCTTATGGCCGTTCTGCTGTGAGTCTAGATTATCGAATGGGACGAAAAACTGATAGTGAATTGTAACGTTCAGGGCCACCTAATGACGATGGATCACTCAAATTGCGTCCCGATTCAATACATCGTCCTCCAGCCGACTTGACTCCATGGTTCTAATGCTGCCTCGGGCACCTTATGGCCGTTCTGCTGTGAGTCTAGATTATCGAATGGGACGAAAAACTGATAGTGAATTGTAACGTTCAGGGCCTCCTAATGACGATGGATGACTGAAATTGCGTCCCGATTCAATACATCGTCCCCAGCCGACTTGTCTCCATGGGTCTATTGCTGCCTCGAGCACCTTATGGCCGTTCTGCTGTGAGTCTAGATTATCGAATGGGACGAAAAACTGATAGTGAATTGTAACGTTCAGGGCCACCTAATGACGATGGATCACTCAAATTGCGTCCTGATTCAATACATCGTCCTCCAGCAGACTTGACTTCATGGGTCTATTGCTGCCTCGGGCACCTTATGGCCGTTCTGCTGTGAGTCAAAGATTTTCGAATCGGACGAAAAACTGATAGTGATTTGTAACATTCAGGGCCACCTAATGACGATGGATCACTCATATTGCGTCCCGATTCAATACATCGTCCTCCAGCAGACTTGACTTCATGGGTCTATTGCTGCCTCGGGCACCTTATGGCCGTTCTGCTGTGAGTCAAAGATTTTCGAATCGGACGAAAAACTGATAGTGAACTGTAACTTTCAGGGCCACCTAATGACGATGGATCACTCAAATTGCGTCCCGATTCAATACATTGTCCTCCAGCAGACTGTCTCCATGGGTCTATTGCAGCCTCGGGGACCTTATGGCCGTTCAGCT